>NC_143583.1:118249296-118549296 GCF_048544385.1 Mastigoproctus giganteus | reverse complement strand
AATGGTGATGGTGTCTTCCAAGATGACAATGCCTCGAGCCATCAGGCACTTGTTGTGCAGGAATGGTTCGAGGAACACAGTTCTGACTTCCAGCATATCGATTGGCCTCCGAACTCCCCCAATATCAATCCCATAGAGCACTTGTGGGACACTATGGAAAGGCATATCAGGCATCTGGATACAACAATTACCTGCATTGCTGGTCGCATTACACACAGCTTGGTTGGCCATACCTCCCGAACGGTTCTGATATCTTGTTGAATCAATGCCACATTGGATAGCTGCTATATTGAGGGCAGAAGGAGGACCTACGAAGTATTAGGTAGGTGGTCATAATTCAGTGATCACTCAGTGTATATGCCAATGTAGAATTCCATGTGTAATTTTCAGCTTCATTTTTAGGAATTTTGTTGTTTGCTGGATTTTTAGATTTCAGGAGCACATTCAATGTTTTATGCAATTTTACAAGCTCTTTTTCGATAATCTGCCTTGACTATGACATTTAATTATCAAAAGAGGATACTGTTTCAGGGTATAAAACTGTTCAGCTTATTTATTTCTTTTGGCTCTAAGTTCTGATCGAGATAGGTGCTTTGCAGGGGAAGTTGTCATAATGTAAGGACCACAGCCACTCAGTCCAGCCAATTTGCTGGGTTTAGAGATCATCAAAATGCTGTCCTTTCTTACTGTTGATGTTTTTGGTTTTTTCCTGGAGTAGATGAGACTCTGATGGCTGAAATTTGTTCGTGTCATATGGTTTTATTGCATTTAGAGAAATGGAATTTTCACTAGGTATTGCAAACTGATGTTTTTAACAACTGAAAAGGGAGACAGAATAGTCATGGCTTGTTTCTTTGGACATTAATTTGTGTGTATTGTTTGTGTTTTTTAAATTTAGCAGTTTTCATTAACAGTATAGTCTAGTTTCTCTTGTGTGTACTGTCAGCATGGAGCATTAATTGCTTTATTCATTTTTCACTCCTTTCTTCACCCTTCAATTTTAAATTTGAATATAGTTCATATCTTTTCATAAATGCATACACATACATGCGTACTTTTGCACACAGTATATTGCCTAAAGTAACCAGACACCTGCATATCTCAAAGAACCTTTTATTGATATAATATTTAATAATGTATTAGTCTCCCACCTTTTCCTTTAATTATGCACTGTACCCTCTTTGATAGGCTCTGAACCAGATTTTGATAACAGGAAGTAAGTATCTGGCATTGATTGCAGACATGTTGACCTTGCCCAAAGCTGACATTCCAGTTCATCCCAAGGTGTTCAACAGAGTTAAGGTTGTGGCTCTTGCTAGGCCAGTGAAGCTTTTGCATGTCATGTCTTCAAACGAAGCCTGTACAGGCTGTTTATGACATGGTGCATTATCATACAACAGAAAAGACAAATTACGCCTTCCCCATATGCTGCTGCCACAGTGTAGGAAGAGCAGAATTATCTAGAATGTCAGTATACTATATGGTAATCACTGAACCAGGAATGACAATCAATGGTACAAATCCAAACCACAAGAAACAACTTCAGACAGTGACAGAACCTCTGTCAAGCTTTACAGTTGCAACAACACACTCTGATAAATAATGTTCATCAGCCCTCTGCCAGACCCAAACTAGGACATCAGATTGGAAAATCTTATAAAATACCACGATTCATCACTCCATAACACAACTTTCTGGTTATTAGGGCCAGTTATAATGGTTATTAGGGCCAGTTATAAGGAAAGTTGACACTGCAGTATACAAGTCAAACAACATAGCATTACATGTTGTATTGTTTGGCTTGTATCCTGCAGCTGTTCCATAAAATCTGATGATAAATAATTCCTTACATATTGTATTTTTTCCTGTCACTCTCAGTTTCTGATTCACAGTGTTTGATGAGGACTGATAACATCACTCTTCTTACTGCTCTGGTCTTTTTCCATCAGTTTTTGCAGTCTGCCTGTGTGTTTGTAACTTTTAGTAATACAATTGGTCTAGGGCAGACAACAGCAACTCTATGCATGCACCTCCCACCAGGCCATTTACTAGAAAAAAAAGATTTTCTGTAGTGGTATAATATTTTTATAAATTTTCTATACATACTGTATTATATTTCAGATAAACTAGTCCAAGTGGCACATGCAAAGATTTTCATAATCATAGTAAAGAAAATTAGCACTCCCAAAGAAAAATGTTGCTAAACCCTGATCCAAGGTGTTTCAGCTTTTCTGCAGTTGTACTAACAAGGTTGATTGCTTGTATGGTACCTTACAGTGACTCCCTCATTGGAAGTGCTAAGCCCAGTACCTCAACTCAACTACTATATTTCATCAATCTGCTTGCTTCTGCTATACATAGTATGGTTTATTTTTCCCAAAATCCCAGGATGATCGGATACTTTTGGCAATATATATGGGGCACACAATATATATATATATATATATATATATATATAGTCAAAAAAATATGTAGTCATATAAATTAGAATAAGGTTTAAAATAATAAAATAATTCCAGCAGTATGGCTAGACAAGAGCGAAAAAACAAAGTTAAACCTAAATTCAAATCTAACAGGGAGGGAAGAGAAAGGTAACAAGAATAAAAATATTGCAGCGGAAACTAAATTAATTTAGAAAATCTAATTATACAAATAATAATTCATTGAAATTTAAAAGCCAATTAAATAGAAATTTAGCGATGCCCCCTCTGATGGGCACCAGGTCCAAATTTATGTGAAATATCACCAAACAGAGATTTAAACCACTAACAATAAAACAAAACAAAACAAAACAAAAATAGAAAAAATAGACTGACCATTATGCCCCATCTCAACAGAGGACCACAAGGCCAATAATGGTCAGGGAATCGCTGCATTTCGAATGCTAAACAAATCGCTGCACAGGAGGAACGATCGCAAGATCAGTCCGCCCAAATCGAACCGCCAATGCAGGGAATTGAACAGCAGTAGTCCTGATGCAGCAAAAATCAAAAATAGAACAGACATGAGCACTCCAGTGTAAAGCCACACTACTGACAAAAGTAAACTTTTGTTTATATAAACGAATAAAAAACTATATATATATATATATATATATATATATATATTAATAGTAACGAATAATAGTATTAAGAAGCTAATTAATATAGGGAAGGAAAGTGCCTGTATGAAAAAGATAATAATAGTAATATAGCTTATGGATCAGGGACACTGCAATAGCAAAACGTACCCTACAGCCATAATGTGTGTGTGTGTATATATATATATATATATAAAAATATTGTAAGTAGAACATGTGAAGGAGATTTTATTGGTTTAAGTCTAATGAAAATACGGTATACACTGGGAGCGATATATGGAATGAAAAAGAGGAAGAAGTGGACTGGAAATTAAAATAAAGATAAGAAATGAAAAAGCGACCAAAATGAAATAACATTGCAGTGTCCTTCACAATTTCAGTGTCATCATCAGAGGTCATCCACCAAAATTATGAAAAAGACAGCAATGTTCTTGCTTCTGTTCCCGACATGACCTGTATGCTATGGTGCACGTGTGTAGTTGCCACGTGCTGCGAAGGCAAATTTTGATATGAATTTTACATTATTAAGTTTATAGGGGATGTGCCAATAAAAGTGGTTATAATATGTAGTGCATACAGATCATGGATGACCTTAGTGTATGTTCATGTATATACACACTGTATATACATGATAGTGTCTCAAAAAAAATGTATACACACTTTTATAGCCCACAAATAAATAAATATTTTTTCTTTTTTAGCTGTAACCAATTAAAAATTATGGCTGAAACGAGCTGAAACTAAGCTTTGAAGAAAGGAAATTCATACTAAAGTGATACTGGAAGTGCAAAGATGTTTCAGAAGGGAGTTTAAAAGAGCTCCACCAACGCAGCTCACCATTGCTCACATTAGGGATAAGTTTGAAGCAGAAGGAACTGTTCAAGACATCCACAAGCCGCAGACGTCCACAAACCGCGGAATTGAAACTGTAAAAATAAATATTCAAAGTGTGTATGCATTGTTTTGAGACGACCTGTATATATAATTCATATGTTTCATTTATATATATAAATAAATAAATATATATATATTTTTTTTATATAGGCAATTCAAGCCATGTCAAACAACTTTTGCAAAATGAACCTTCGTGTTGCAACTGGCAAGCTTCGAGTGACGGAGCTACACCACTTATGTATGCTGCTATGCTGGGACACTTGGATATCGTTCAGCTGTTAGTTGAAAATGGGGCAATAGTGGATACTCAAGATATTATTAATGGCTGGACTGCACTGATGCAAGCTGTTTTTCATAGGTAACTAATTTTTTTGTTACTGAAGAATAGTTTCTTAGAATTGATTTATTTAAGATTTCATTAAAAGTGTGAATGCCTTATTGCACTAAATGAAATCCAATAATATATTAATGGTATGAGAATAAGAATGATTTGGAGTATTATTTTACTGAGAAATTATGACAATTATATAAATTAGGCTTTAGGAGATGAAACTTACCTCTTAACCAACTGATTAAATCAAGATAAGTGAGAAATGAAAATTAAGTTATGTGGAAGAAGTGAAGAAAAACAAAAAAAGCTAAGAGCACTGAACCTCCCCCCATGCATATATTAAGGGAAGTTTTTGAATTTTTGTTTGTACAATTTTAAAAAAATCCATTTTATTTACTGATTTACAATGCTATGAAACATTGTCCTAAATAAGCTAATTTAGAAACAGAAATACAATATTTAACTGGTGTCTTTTCATAAGAGAAACCATTCACCTCAATTAATCAATGAAATAATGCTGGAACTGAAAGACAAGGGAATAATCAATCAGCTCCCCACAGTGAAATAGGCAATCATAGAAAATACAAAAATAATCTTCAAAAAATACAAAAATAATGCCATAGTCAGTGAGCTAGATAATGAAAAAATATTTTTTGGTACAGTGTTAAAAAAAATCAGTTTTATTTACAGATTTACAATGCTATGAAATAAGCTGATTTAGAAAATATAGCTGAAAAGAAGATTTACAATGCTATGAAATAAGCTGATTTAGAAAATAAGCTGAAAAGAAGCTGATTTAGAAACAAAAATACAATATTTAACCAATGTCTTTCATAAGAGAAAATATCCATCTCAGTTAATCAATAAATTAATGCTGGAAGTGAAAGATATCATTTTAATGATATTAAGATGAACATATGTCATTTTAATAACATATGTTTTAATAAAATATAACAAATATTTTAACAAAGATAAAGATACCTTTAAATATACCATCCAAGACACTAATAACATAGTTTATTTAATACGATGGCAGCAAAACTGTGACATCTGTTACATAGGTAGTACTACATTTTATTATTTTATTTATTGTATTAAGAAGTTAAAATAATAAAATGTAGTACATCCACAACTAGCCAAGAATTCTTCCAATTGACAACCATTGCCATTCATAACTCTATCAAACCATGATGCCAATCTTGCATTAGAATCCATCACAAATATTATTAAATTTCCATCTAAACAATGCTGAACCAGCTCCACATACCTAAAAAAAAAATCTCGCAGGACCAAATAACTCAATCTACAGTGTTATTGTTAGGATGTGTATTGTCTCTTGTGTATGGCGGCACCTAAACATTAGTTCAACTCTGCCGTGGTACACTGTAATGAATACAGAACTCTATAAAATGGCCAAATATGAGTATAGTGTTATGTCTGCGAAGTAAAATGGCCATTTTATTTCACAGACTGCTCCCTAGTACCCATCCATTCCACGAGGAGGTAGGCCACAACAATACGTGTACTGTCAAAAGAAAGTGACAAGGAAGGAATCATGCATACACTGGAGGAAAAAACAATTCCACTGGACGCCAGCAAATCACATACCACTGGGAGCCCAAATCTGTGGTACCAGTGGGGCAAAAAAAAAGAGATAAATAAATAAAATTAAAATAAAAATAATAAGTAAATACAAATAAATGAATGTTGAAAATACCTTGGGGGAAAAAGGACATCTGGAATACTGAATAGAGAAGTGAGATACGGAACAGATAGATTTATCCAGCATTTGTCATGTAGCCTAGTCATGAGGTTGCAATCAGAAGTCTCATCATTGGAGATAATCAGGAGACGTTGCCTAGTAACTGTTGTTGTGTATGGCCAGGACGAAATTGGGAGACATGTGGCAAAACTGAAGACTCACTCAAGTTGATGTCAAAATCACAAAAAAAAACATATCTGGTTAATGATGATAGGTTCTGTACTAAGTAGGGTAAAAAGATGACTGTTAATCAATAATAAGTTCTGTTCTAGGCAGGTAACTATAAGAGACCGCATTGAGTTATAAGGCAGATATCCTGTTAGTAGGGAAGCCAGTCGGCTGGCACAGTCTGGTAAACATTTAGCAGTACACTGCTGTGCAAAACTTAAGGACCAGTCAGGTTTTCACCTGTAGCTTCTCATAGGAGTGGCCTGGATATGAGAAAAGCATACCAAAGGAACCTCGTAAGGTACAGAAATGATACCGGCGCCTCCGTAGCCAGGTGGGAAGGAGCAGCAGTGCGTAGCACACGCTTCTTGATTAGACCGGGGTTCGAGCCCATCACCACCAAATACGGAGGATGCGGAAAGGTCAGGGAATGACCACCGCATATTCCCGGAGCAATATGGCCTTAGTTGCTAATGCTCCTAAAAAAAAACCAAAATAACAATAAATAACAATAGCTCCTAAAAACCAAATAACAAAAACAACAAATACAGAAATGATGAAGGAAACAACACCAACACAACAACGAAAACAAAAAGGTACAGAGGGACTTATTCAAAAATGGCAACATCACTGGCTGCCATGATACAGATGCATCACTGCCAAAGATGGAACAAAGGGAAGAGGTTGTCCTCAGTAGGAGATATGGCCACCCCTAATGGTGATGCAGGCTTTGCACCACCTGTCCATACTTAGAACAACGTTGTTGATAAGTTCTTGTGGTAACATCATCCATTCCTCTGTCAGTGCCATCTTCAGCTGGTGGACATTTTCTGGTGGGTGTCTCCCCATAGTGTCCCATATGTGTTCGATGGAATTTATATCGGTGGAACGGGCAGGCCAATCCATATGAACAATGTCCTCACTTTCTAAAAGCATATCAACAGCTGTCAGTGCAATGGGGTTTGGCGTTATCATCCATAAACATGAACTCAGGGCCAACGGCACTTTGGAACAGATGCACGTGGGGAAGGATTACCTCAGTACAGTAGCGTGCACCAGTTACAGTACCGCCTTCGAGTATTTGGAGTTGTGTACATCCATCCAAGATAACGCCTCTCCAGATGAGAACACCTTGACCACCATATTGATCCCTTTCAGTAATGTTTGCAGGGTGATGCCGTGTGCCAACCTCTCGCCAGATTGGCTGACATCTAGAATCGCTGCTGAGATTGAATCTACTCTCATCAGTAAAGAATACTTTACACCATTGCACTGCTGTCCAGTCCTTGTGTTCGATGCACCACTGTAAACAGTGTCTCCGATGGGCAGGTGTTAAAGGGACACAGCACTACTGGCCTTCGGCAAACAGTCCACCTTTGTGGAGTCACCTGGCCACAGTAAACCACAATATCCTGCATTCTGTGCTCTTGTGCAGCTGGTTTGCAATGGATCCCACTTTCTTGTGTCGGTCCCTCTTGGCCTGTAGGACCATCATTCCTCATCTGGAATTTATGCCCCCTCATGTGTATTCTCAGAAAGTGGATAATGCCATTAACATTCAGCTTACTCAATCCATTCAAGGCCTTAAATACCTCAGTCAGATTTCTCTCTCTCTCTCTCTACAGATGCCTAGTCTTGAGACACTGCAATTTGCAGAACTGAAGCCACTCTGGGTAAGAGCATCCTTTTGTTCCCTTCACCAATCTGGTTGCCCTTCTCTGCACCCATTCCAGAAAATCTACATCCTTCCTAAAGTGAGGCCTCCAGACCTGTATACACTACTCAGAGATGCAGCCTAACCATCACTTTATACAAAGGGATAATCACCTTCTTATCCCTGCTTGAAAAGTTTCTGTATATCATCGACAAAACTCTGTGAGCTGGCCTGGCAGCATGTCTACACTCCTCAGAGGATTTTATGTCTGACTGCATAATTATCTCCAGGTCTTTTTCATTCTCCACTACCCTGAGTGTAATACCAAACAGTTGATAAGTTACTGTGGAGTTACTGCTACCCATATGCAGTACCTTGCATTTATCAATGTTAAACTTCAGCTGCCACATCTCAGTCTATTGACCCAATTTTCCTAAATCTTGTGCAGTAGTTCAACCTAGTGACTGTCTTTAACCACCTTGCCAACCTTCTAAAATCATATGCAAACTTAGACATTAAGCCTGATACCTTCATCAATATCATTGATAAATATTTGAAACAACAATGGGCTTAGCACTGAACTCTGGGGAACTCCAATAATGACACTTGTCCACAAAGAGTAGTACCCATTGATAACTACTCGCTGTCTTCTTCTACTTAACCATCCCTTTATCCATAGCAGTAAGTTGCCCTTAATGCCACATTGCTCCAGTTTGTACCGCAATCTTTTATGTGCAAAAGTATCAAAAGCCTTCCTGAAATCCAAGTATATGATGTCAAATTTACTTTTTGCATCTTATAGTTACCTGTTTAATTGGTTAGATGAGACCACCCCTTATCAAATCCATTCTGTGATTGCAGTATAAATGCATGTCTATCCAGATGGTCCTACATTACTTCTTTCACCGGTGGTTCCATTATTTTCCCTGTAACAGATGTTAAGCTAATAGGACTGTAATTAGAATTGCCTTTTGATCTCCCTTTATGAATTGGGGATACATTCACACATCTCCAGTCGATGGGGACCTCCCCCTGAATCCAAGTCTGCTCTCATAATTATGGCTAAGGGTTTGCTTACCTCCTTTAATATAATTGGATAGATTCCATCCATCCCAGGTGCCTTTTTTATATCCATCTTCAACATTTTGTCTTCCGCTTTCCTTCTAGTTATCACAGTCACTTCTTTCGCAAATTCCTCGAAGAGCTTCCTTATTTGCAATTAAATCTTGTTCATTTCCCAGAGAAAAATGTTGAGACTTGTTGCAGAAGGGCTTGGTAGATTGGGCAAGAATAAATCTTTTGTTGCCAGTCCTCAATGCCACCGCATAAGCAAGACTCTGTAGAGGTGAGATTGAACTGTAGGAGTTTTGCTTTCAGTGATCTATGTCCTGTTATTAAATATGATGTGCAGAGACTGGGGAAGAACCATTTCTGTACAATGTTGGAACTGATAAGTGAAATGTCAGGTATAAACAACTTAGTAACAATACCTTTGGTAGAACAACCACCTGATTTGCCAATAGTTAGTGATAAGATTCCAGCATTTCTATTTTTGTTTCTTTATGTCAGCAGTTGTGTCAACAGTAATATTTGGGAAAGTAATATGTACCCCTTTCCTAATATAATAGCAGAGACCTTCATTAATAACATGATGGTCAGTGGGTAAATGCCTGTGATAACTTGTAGTGCTAGTGTGGAAACTGTACGGTATGTACATAGCAAGGTCAAGCAAAAAGACTTTGTATTGTTTCCAGTTGGGATTTTACACTTAGAAGGCTGGCCCTTTGAAACCAGATACAGGAGGCATATGATAGAATTGGAGTAAAGGCAGTGTGATAATACAAGATATGTAGAGTATTGTTTTTAATTTCCCATTCTTTCCTAGAAATTCTGAAGAGCATTGCTGTAAAGTTCTTAATCTCTTTAAAGAGACACTTTTAGTGTCTCTTTAAAGAGAATTCCAGACAGTCATCTAGGATAATGCCAGTGTGTTTGTGTGTGGACACTAAAGGAAGTAATTTTCCTTAATATTTTATCACTGAGGCCTGTCATAATTTAGTTGTCCCTTACAGATCATCATTTTTGTTTTTGTCACTGAAACTGAGCTTATTCTGAGTGGCTCAGTCAGATAATCTGGAAAGAATATTGTTTGCAGAAGTTCATAAATCCCTTCTGGAATTGCTGTGGACAAGAATAGATAAGTCATCAGGGTAAGCCATTGTGTGTATATCTGTCAGGTCATCATTGAGGTGAAGCCAATCATTTAGGACTAAGTTCTACATCAGGGGCCCAAGAATAGATTCCTGGGCCCAGCCCTGAGTAATATGTCTGGATACAGATTGGTCAGTTTGTATCAAGACAAAGTGATACTAAAGTAGTCTTTTATGAGGAGGTGTAATAACTGAGGGCAATTTTCTACTCCAAGACAACAAAAGACACCCCCCCCCCCATGGTGTGTCAAAAGCACCTTTGAAGTCTATAAATAAAATTAGAATATATTTAAATGTTGATCCGTCTATGAACTTTTTCATTTGAAACAGTGCATCTTTGCAGCCACGGCCTAGTGTAAAGCCGTATTGAAGGGATAAAATTAAATTGTCCTCTGCATGCAGTGAATTAATTCTGACACTGATTAAATGTTCAAGTAGTTTTTCTAAGTATGAAAGCAAGGCAGTTGGCCTGTAAGTTTGAGTCATGTTAAGGTTTCCTGGTTTTGGTAGTATTTTTAGCAAAAATGACTACAGGTGACCCCCGCTTAACGCTGATCATTCGTTCCGGAAAAACAGAGCGCTAAGTGAATCCGCGCTAAGCGAGCGCCGCTTTCCCATAAGGTAACATATGTATTTGTGAGCTGCGGTCGGTGCCATAGGATATTTCCTAATCAATAATAAACGGTAATGAAAAGATGCACAAATGTCGGTCAAAATATTTAATATTCAAATATTTGCACATATAAAATATTCTGCATTACATACGTATAATTATGTGGTAACTACTTGCGTATCAAAAGTAAACTTAAAATTCCAATTAAAATCATGAATTTAATTGATTTAATTTAATGGATGAATTTAATCATGAAAAATGTGTGGATTTTGAGTTGAACTTTGGCCCTCTTCCAAATAAATTAAAAGGGGTATTAATTTTAAATCCCCCGCAGCGTTACCACCAAACAATAACGTCAACTGATCCTTCGCCGCTTTGAAACTTGGCATGTTTTTTCTTCTTTCAATATGAAACTTCTTTTAGGCATTCGTTTCCACAAAAGTCCTGCTTCATCTATGTTAAAAACTTGTTGAGAAGTATAACACATAATATACCTCTTCAATAATTTTAACAAGTTCTTTTTTGAAAGTTTCAGTTCCTTGATCTGCACTCCCTGGATTCTAAATCTATTCTACCAGCCCTTACAAGTTTTAAATGGTTCCACATTTTTTTTTTTTTTTTTTTTTTTAGGCGAGTTTTCTTCAGATCATCATATTGGCTAATCTCTCTCTCTTTTTTTTTTTTTTGTTAATATTTAATTTAACTGAATTCTGCATTGGACATTATCTTCAATAAAATTAGTCTTTCCATTTCAATCCTAATAGCCGGCCTAGTCCTAGTTGCTTGCAGTGGAACAGCTACCTTTCCCGCTGCAAAAATTAATTCTTTATTTTTTTATAATTGTTCTTACAGTTAAAGTTGCAAGTCCTAAATTATGGCACACATCCGCTTGTCGTTGACCGGAATCGATTCGCTTCAAAACGTCTAATTTAATTTTCAAATTCAGCAGTATTTTTCTTATATTTATAGTGTTCGTATTGCGCCCAGACGTTGTTGCTTTTTCATTCTTATTGGCCATTATTAACTCTTCGAAAATGTAACTGCGTTGGTTGCATTAATTATGATACAATGTTCAAGTAAACTGTCCGTTTCGCACGTTGTCTAATACGGTACTGAGTGATGACTAGACTTCGGATAAATGCATATAACGCAAATATTACAAGCAATATACTTCGTCATTTTTTAAAATGTTGATCCAGGAACTACGTAACAAGCCACTGTACTGAAATTAAATTAGCGTGCGAGAAAATTTCACTGAGCGTGGGAAAATTTCTCAAGTCGGCGTGGGAAACGTTTTAATGCTGTTTTGCTCTTCATTTTCAAGCTATCGACTCCATCAAATGAAACGATTTCGTTAAATATGTCAAAAATGTAATCTGTAAAAGAGCGTTATAGTGATCTGTGACAGCGTTATAGTCAGACACGGGTTATAATATAATAACAGCGTTATAGCGAATCAGCGTATAGCGAACCGCGTTATAACGGGGGCCTGCTGTACTAGATAACAAGAAAAGTTCTAAATTTTAATCACATGCTTCCCTATTATTAAACAGGGAAGCATGTGATTTGGTCATAGCTCGTAGAAACATTTAAGAAAAATACATTCCAGTAAATCTAGTGCAGGATATTTCTCCTTTTTCATTGAATCAAGTGCATATTTTAATTCTTTTGACAAGAAAAGCATGGTGAAGTGGAGGTGAAATATGATTCATTTAAATTTCTGATTTCAGCATGCAGAGGGGAGTCAAGAGTTGAATTGGCCTGAGGGAAGAGTCTGTCTAGTATTTTCTTGACAGTATTCTTCCAGTTTAAAGTCTTCAGTATTTGTTATAAGTCTATTAAAGATATTTCCTGGATTTATTTTGTTTCTGCAGATTTTGTAAATCAAAGCCCATGGATCCTTGTTTCCAGTGGTTTTTATGAAATTTTGCCAGGGTTCCAACTTACTTTTTTTGAATTGTTTTGATGTATAGTTTTTTAGTCCTTGTGTAGTCTTGAGAGTTTTGATAGTAAGATATTGTTGTTTCTTTGGGCTTTTTGGAATTTTTTTCTAGTGCAAACTTTACATCTTAGTATCATGAGTTCCTCTGACCAACAAGGTGTGGTTTGGTGGTCAAGAACGTCTTCCTTGTTGATCTGGAAATAGTTTTCTGGACTGTCTTTTGAATGAGAAGTGCTAAGTGAGAAATAGCTTTGATATCATCTGTAGGAAAATCCTGGATTATAGATTTTTCAAATTTGTTCTAACAAATGTTACAAAGAAAATACCTCACAAGGTATTTTCTTTGTAAAAACTTTAGCTGTTTCTAACAGGAAAAATATAACCCTATGGTTAGATGTAGTTAGCCCAGTGTTTACCTCCCAACTATGAATATGAGAGTAGGTTGTTAGTTGCCATGTAATGTCTATATTTGATTGACCTAAGGAGTTGAACAAGGTATAAGGCTTTCCTCTAAGGTTAATTACATTCAGCTGATGAGCAAAAATTATATCTTCTAAAAGGCGCCCTCCTGAATCTGATGTGATTTGCTGTACCATAGAGAATATTTTAGAATTTGCATCCATTAAAATTAATAGAAACTCTGGAATAATAGAATGAAGTGCCAATTCTAAGGACTCAAAACAAGGAGCAATATCTGTAGATGGTGAACAATACAGAGAAATAATGTAAAATGAAAGCATGGCCGTAGTAACATTAATGCATATTGCATACAAAGACTGGAAACTCTGTGTCAAGGTTTTTATTAAAGATAATTATTGCAGACTTCGGATTATCATGATTGGGTTGGATTATTCTTGAAGTCATGGGGTAACCTGTGACTTTACTGTGGGAATGAAGAAATGGCTGCTGTAAGCAAGTTAGATCAAAAGGCAATACATTAATTAAATGACAAACCTCATTGGCCATCGATTTTGCCCATTGAGCATTTAACTGTAGTATTCATACTTTAGATACCAAGGGAAGTAGTTCTGGTAAAGGATCACTTTGTGGTTCCTTGCATTTCAGAGAGAATGGTTCATGATAGTAGTACCATCATGATAGAAAGAAGGTGCTTTCCATGCAATGACATTAGTTGGACTGAGGTGTTTTTTTTTTTGTTTTTTTTGTTTACTTCACATTATGTCTTGGCATTGTTAACCCCTGGCCTACGTGCCATGACGAGTCAGTTGCAACATTAAGTTCTCTGTAACGTCTTTTCCTTAGGTTGCAATAAAGACATTGTCTCTCTCTCTCACTACTACTACAGGCAAGGTAGTACTGCAAGTGTAAAGTGTGTTAATTGTTTGATGGCACTGGGGGTTTCCCCCATCTCCACTTTGTATTCCTTGTAAGTAACACAGAACTCTGTGGAGGCCAGAGATTTAAAAAGTTTGTGGGGAGTGGTTTTTTGTGTAGTGTTATGTTCTGTTGTTTCTCTGACCATTTAGCCATTGGGCCCCTGTGGGACCCACCGTTGCCCACACTTTGCCACAAGGAAGCAGATCAGGCACTCAGTAGATTATTTAAGTACTCTAGCAGGCCCCACCACCTATTTTCTGAGGATTTCAGTGGCAAGACCTATATATATATATATAAATAAAAAAAAAAGGAAGTGAACATTAGAATTTGGAAAGGCCGAAAGAAGTTTACGAGAAAGCGGTCGAATTTTTAAATGTTCATTAGAATTTGGTGGCATTCTTGGGGGCGTACTCGGTTGGCTTAGTTAGAGTTGGGGGGGAGACTGGGGGAAACACGTAGAAGGATGGGGGACGATAGAGTAGGCATCCCAAAAGAGGTCAGTGGAAACGAGCCCCACCAGGCAAAGTATGGGGGAGGCAGGAAGGGGAGGAGACAGAGACCTGTCGCCTCCCTCCCCTGCCTGGGAATGGTGTTTTAAAGGGAACCGGGTTAGAGTTTGTTTGTTGTTGTTGTTTGTTTGTTATTTGGTTTTTAGGAGCATTAGCAACTAAGGCCATATTGCTCCGGGGATATGTGGTGGTCATTCCCTGACCTTTCCGCATCCTCGTATTTGGTGGTGACAGGCTCGAACCCTGATCTAAGCAAGAAGCGTGTGCTATGCACTGCTGCTCCTTCCCACCTGGCCACGGAGGCGCCCGGGTTAGAGCACCCAGTTCAGATCGCTAAATGGCGTTTTGGCAGCAAAGCTGCAGTATGTCTTCGTTGGTGATGGTTGTCGGGTCCATGTCTTGCCGAATCCGGTAGGAAGGTCAAACTGCCCATCCCGCTCTGGGGGTAGGATATGTTAGCTGGCAGTGGGGGAACCCACAGGGCAAGGGGGGGGAGAGAGAATGCAGAATATGAATTTCATTCATAATCTGCATTCTCACTCTACTTGCATTCTATTTTTATACTTTTTTCTTATAGTTTTTAATAATTTTTTTTTCCTGTTAGGTTATACACTGGTGTTCAAAGAAAGTGCATCACCCCTTAAAATTGTAATTGTCACCCGCATAATGTAGGTATATGGCAATATTTCTTACAGATTGCATCAGATAAGATTGACACGCGTAGGTGATGACGTAATATTGTATCAGCTGTTACTTTCAGCTATATAAGCACGCTCTGCAAGAGTTGCAGTCATTCCTTGCTTGTGTCAGGATGGCGAGTTACTGCAGTTGACACCACGAAGAAAGAGTGCTATTGTTGCTTTACGTGATGAAGGATGTTCTTCCCGTCATATTGCTTATAGAGTGTCTTGTAATTAGTCGATAGTGAGTAGATTTCTTTCCAAACTCAGGAATACTGGTTCTGCTGATAGGAAAAAAGGAACTGGACGCAAACAAATCTCTATGCCAAAACAGGACCGTGTTTTGAAGTGCTTATGCCTTACATACCATAAAGCTTCTTCGTCTGAGCTAAGAGAATAAGAAGAGGCAGTTCATACAGGAGTGGAGCAAGTGCAGTAACAGTCAGAAGATGCCTCTTCAAGAATGGACTTGTAGCCCGTCATCCTAAGAAGTAGCCCTTCCTCTCACAAAAAATTAAAAATTCCCGATTAATTTGGTGTAAGGAGTATGTCAAATGACCCCCCCCCCCCCGAGCAGTGGAAGTCAGTTATTTTCTCGAATGAGAAGAAATTCAACCTGATGGCTCTGATGGGAAACAAACTATTTGCCATAGACATGGTGAAGAATACCATCCAGACTGTATGATGTCTACGGTGAAATTCACTACCAGCCAAATAGTATGGGAGTGCATTTTGTATTGCGGAGTAGGTCACCTGCAGTTTATAAAAGGTTCCGTAAATGACAATGGATACCTCGCTATATTGGAATGCAAATTGCTGCCAGTCATTAGAGACTATTTCAACCTGACAAGTAACTGCATCTTTCAGGACTCTGCTCCTTGTCATCGGACAAAAAGTGTAAGTAGGCTTCTGTAGTTACTTTAGCTTCATTTCTGCATTAGAGGTACAACAGTAATGTGTTTCCATTTGTCAGAGGTGAAAAAATGGTTAGAAGAACGGTCCATTACAACTCTTAGCTGGCCAGGAAACAGCCCAGGCCTGAATCCTATAGAGAGCTGTTACCATCATGTGGAATCTGCAGTTGCTAGAAAGAAACCAAAGATCCTTTATGAACTTCAGGAAGCCATAATTCTTGTTTGGAACCATGAACTATCAGTTGATTATCTTCAGAAATTGATCTTGTCAGTTCCTCAACATGTTGCTGCTGTCATCAGGGAAAAGAGGCGATTCAACTAAATATTAGTTTGTATCTTTTTTTTTTTCTTTTTTTTTATGTAAACCTCAAACACGAGAGGTGTTAGAACCTATAGTACTTAGTACCGTGCTTGGGTTGGAGGTTGAGAAGACGAAAAAAGATATTTGTTGACATTGGACTTGAACTTCTGTAGACTGTAATTTTCAGGAAATGTGTATGAAGGAAGGTTGTTCCAGAAAACGGCAGTTGAATGAATAAACAAGGAAGATGAAAAGTTGGTTCTGTGAGTTTGAAGTTGGACAGTAAATGGATGTTGGCTGGTGGGGGCACGTGTTCGGACTGTTTTGAAAGAGAGAGCAGGAATTATAGAAGCTAATTCAGAAGAACAGTGCCCGTGGAAGTATCTGTAGAAGAGGCATGCAGCAGAAACAGTACGTCTATGAGACAGCGAGTGCAGAGACTCTGTTAGAGATGAGTCATTAATTAACCTAACTGCCCTCTTCTGAATGGAATCAAGAAGCCTGAGAGAGAGGTTTTGGGGGCACCACCCCAGATGTAGGAACAATATTCCATGGCAGGGCGGATTTGCAATTTATACAGAGTGATCAGCTGTTTAGAAGAAAAGTAACGCTGAGAGTGAAAGAGAAAACCTAGGTTTTTAGATGCAGAAGAAGCAATATTTTTAATGTGCTTGTGCCAAGAGTGATTAGAAGTCAGGGTAATCCCCAAAAGAGATATATCATTTTGCCTAGAAATCAGAGTGTCACTAAAGATAAGCATAGGAGCAGAAGAATCCTTTTTGAGAGATATAAGATAAGACTGAGTTTTAGAAGGATTGAAATCAACTAAGTTTTCTTTGCCCCCACTGGAGAATTACCTGAAGATTGGCATTTAAGGAATTGGTAGCAGATTTTCGAGAAGTTGAAGCTGATTGAGCAGGACAGGGTTTCTCAAAATGGAAAGTGGAATGCAATGTGCTATCACCGGCAAAACTATGGATAGGATTTCCAGTCAATGGAAGAAGGTCATTAATATACAAGAGGAAAAGAGTGGGGGAAAGAACTGAACCTTGGGGGACACCGGCATTAGTGGAGAAGTTAGAAAGATTGGGAGTTGTCAAGAGCCATCTACCATCACCCTCAGTGAGCGATCAGAGAGAAAACTGGATAACCACTTACTAAAAACAGTTGGCAAACCATAAGATGGAAGCTTGTTTAGAAGACCTTTATGCCAAACACGATTGAAAGCCTTTGAGATGTCAAGAGCAACTACTTGAGTTTCACCGAACCTTTCCATTCGATTAGTCCATAAATGGGTAACATAAGCCAGAATATCACCAGTGGATCGACACTGACTGAACCATACTGGCGATCGATGATCAGACGGAAGGTTTCTAGGTAGTTTAAAATTTGGCGGTTAATTGATTTTCCATTACTTTAGAAAGAGTAGAAGTAATTGCAATGGGACGATAATTGCATTGGAGGGATTTGTCGCCCTTTTTAGGTACTGGCTGGATATGAGCAAATTTCCAAGCAGAAGGAAAAACACCTTTGGAATAAGAAAGGGAAAAAAGGCGGCAAAGAATAGGAGTAAGTTTAGGAGCACAGGTTTTGAGAACAAGTGGAGAAATACCATCAGGACCTGGAGCTTTCTTAGCATCAAGATTCATCAAAATCCTTCTGACATCCTTTTGTCGGAAGACCACAGGAGGCAATGAATGGAGCATGTTGGGAATAGTGGGAGGTGTTTTACCAAGATCGTTAATGCATGATTTGAAAGAAAAATGGGATGCTAGCAGGTCAGCTTTATCCTTGGCTGAAGTAACAACAGAACCATCTGGTTTGGACAGAGGTGGGAGCAGAGATGGGCAAAAGTTGTGGCCAATAGCTTTGGCAAGAGACCAGAATGCTCGGCTACCATTAGGGCAAGAAGCAAGTTTTCTACTATTAGCTTGTTCAAACTCTAGTTTGGACTGGTTAATAACTGCTTTACAATTGTTGCAATCTTTGGTGTAGGCAGTAAATGAAACTGAAGAATTAGAAACAAGCCAATTACGATATGCAACATTCTTCTCTTGAACAGCCTTAGCACATTTATTGGAAAACCGAGGTTTAGATAAAGGACAAGATTTTAAAGTGAAGTGTGGGATAAAGGATTCCATTCCTGCAAGAATAATTTCACTGACACGATCTGAGCAAACATTGACATTAGAACTTTTGAAACAGTAATCCGACCAAGGAAAAGAAGAAAAGAAGTCTCGCAGGTCATCCCATTTTGCATTCTTGAAATGCCAAACAACACGAGGTTCTGAATAGCCATTAGATAAAGGTTCCATTGGAGAAGAGACAATCACCAAGTTGTGATCTGAAGTGCCTAAAGGACCTCTCACTTCAACCGTGTACTTAGAAGGGTTGTTTGTAAGAAAAAGATCAAGCGTGTTGGCTGTACGGTTGGGATTGCCCGGTATTCTTGTAGGCAAATGAACAATCTGTGCAAGATCATTAGTAATTGCAAAATCCTCAGCATTTCAACCAGCTGGGTCGGTGTGACTAGAAAATGGAAGCCAGCTGGAGTTGTGAACATTAAAATCACCAAGGAAAAATTACCTCACTGTTAGGAAAGTTGGACTAGAGAAAGTCAAGTTGCAAAGAGAGGAAGTCAAAGAGCTCCAAGTGATTAGTGGAGTTGGGAGAACGGTAGAGACAACAGATGAATTTGACACAATGAGGTAGAGAGATTTTAAGCCAGAGAAGATCAAAGAGAGGAGATTCCAAATTGCCAAGTCTCTGACAGGGAATATCAGAATGGACATATGCACAAGTACCACCTTTGAGACGAAAAGAATCATACAGTGAATAATTTGGGCATCTGAGATGAGCAGTAGTTGAATCAACCGATAACTGAGATTCTGTCAGAAAGAGTACATGGGGTTTAGCAGACTGCAAGTGGAAATGGACATCGTTGAGATTAGAATTGCGACCACGTATATTTGTGAAATGAATTAGGAAGTGCTTGGGAGGTTTAGATCTTTTCGCAGATAAGCTTGCTCTATTAGTTTGACAATTCATAGTGTATTCAATAGTAAGAAAAAGTGGGCGGGACATGCTGTATGAAGTAATGAAATTTTTGGATATGGCATACACATGGTAAGAATATACCCAGATCCTTGACATAACGTGGCCTTGACAATGCTCCCCACATTCACACTACTCGGACTCCCTCCGGTCACTATCTGGCAGAGTAGAAGTAGCAAGATTATACACTAGCTGATCTGGAAGCATCCTAGAGAGTTACCAATAGGTTCGGACGTTGTACTAACAAGCGGCCGGCCTGCGAACACCGTTTTAGAGCTGTACCCTCAAAATGTAAGGAATATTGGATCTCACCACGATGTTCATCATAACCTCAAAAGTCATCAATCATACTGCATGATGGAAGAGATGGGGAAGGGTTTGTATCTGGTGAACTTTTCATTTTGTTTTCAATTTAAAATGACAAACTAAAGCAAATTGAGGGCTTCTGATAAGATTTCAACCATAATTGTCGTGTTTACCCAAAACTGTTGTATAAAGGTTGCAAATGCTGATTTTGGAATATTTTGAGAGCACCTGTCAAATATTACTTAGCTTTGCCTTAAGTATTAATAAATATCTTTTGTTTATATTTCTATTTGTGATGCTAGTCATTAATATAACATACCATCGTGATGTACTTTGTTTGAACACTAGTGTATATATATATATTTATTTTTATTTTTTTCTCATTCACTCATTCATCTCTTTCTCACATACCGGGGGGGGGGGATTCAGTTGTGTGTAATGTAATTTAAATACTAATACAGTCAGTCTTCATATAACACGTGTTTACACTACATGAATTCGATCATACACAATTTATAAATAGAGGAACGATATCGTGTATAACACAAACTGATTTCGCTTATGCATGAGCCTTTGAAATGGCAAGAAAACAGCAAGAAATGGCAATTGAATGCGGAATCACCCCAACTGAATGCAACACCATAGGAATTAAGAGAGGATTCTGAAAATGTATTTATGTTTTTTATATCAGTGAAGGGGAAACACCTTTCTCCATAATAACGTAAAAACCCACACAATTCCAGCTATCGGTATAATCGCAAATGCAATTAGATCGAGTTTACTACCAGTTTATAACAGATTCCACTAGCAGAAACGCAACTGGAAATTGTTTTTATTGTTTTATGGTAGTAACCCCCAGAAATGTGCTTTAGTAAAATGTGAGGTGTTAATAGTGTATCTCTGCCTTTACGGTGTTGTTTATTCAGTTGCTACACGTGTTTGTGTGTATCAAGCGTGCCTCCTCATTTTGTAATTGTCCTTTATTCCCTAAAAATGAGTAAAATACTTAAAAGGTGTGAAAAGGAAGCGTCCCGATGAAGACATTGCAGATTCAGAGAGAAAAAGAAAAGCAATATCGATAAACAGGCGGACTGGATCAAAAATTCTTACCCGGGGAAATTTGCAGTGGCCTCATAATAAAAAGGTTTATGACCAAAATTACACCGTCCTCCGGCCCACCGGAGTTTCCCCGGTAAGGCTTATGGCCAGTCCTCCTCTGTCGATAGAGAAAAAATATGAAATTGTGAAACGCTTTGAGCGAAATGAAAGACCATGTGATATTGCACATGCTACAGGCCTAAATGAGGCAACGCCGAGAATAAGAAAGATGCATAAAAACAACTTTCATAGCAGGAACAGCTCAAAGTGTAATTAAAATTCATTAGATCAAGACACAAAGAATTGGAAGAGATGGAATGGCTGTCATCTATTTCGATAGAAAATCAAACAAAAAACAAGTTTGCTTACGATAGAAGCAAAAGCATTAGCAATATTTTATTACGTAATAGTTGTAATAAAATACTTACGTATTTTATTATGATAATTTATTGTGTTTGGTAATGTTTTGGTTACAAATGTGTCTTCAATCTTGGGTGGTCGGCACTATTTTTCCCATAGGGCCTGTTATTTATATTGCACGATTTTGCATTGCATGAGGGTTTCTAGGAACACAACTATCGTGCTATATGAGGACTGACTATACTTAATAATTAAGATAAATAAGAAAGAATATAAAAGATTAAAACTAGGGGTTAGTGTGTACTTAACTGTACATTTATGGTTTGTGGTCTTTTTCTCACACACTTACACTCTCATTCATTCTTCTGGCTTTCCTTTCATTTGTTCAACTCTTGCTTTCTGCACTGCACTCTCCTCAACTTACTGTTATTCTTCAGTTGTGGTATAGGCCTAGCCTCAAGTTTTTTGCATGCCAGCGGAGAATGCAGTGATAGTGTTTATGTCGTTAGTAAATGTTTGTTAGTATATATAAAGTAGTGTAAGTTATTATTAACTTTGTATTCTTTCAGCCAATTACATTTGCTCTTCCACTCATTCCCATTCACCATAACGCTTATTCACTCTCCTTCCCTTGTGCAGGGTCACTCTTTCTTTTACCAAAACTGACATTTATTCCCTTTTACCATAATTCCTAATTCACTCTTTCACTCAGTGACCAGCCTATTCATTCTGTCTTTCATTCTACATTGCATCCTCTTGCTACCAGCTTACTGATATTTTTCAGCTAATCTGCTTGTACATCTCCTTTCCCCATAAGGTTACTTATTTGGTGTGGGGCCCCAGGTTCCTACATGTGGCAGGGTAGTCCTGGGGTATACCCAGGTCAATCCGGTTTTGTCATGTCAGGGTGCAGAATATTGCTGTTCTGACTATACTCTGGTAAGTTTACAATCATTCCCTTACATGAGACTATTCAGCTTAATATAACGTAGCCTCATCATTTGGTCTAATGTGTATATGTTTTGTTTTTTTTTCCAACGTATTGTACAACGCTATTTATCTATTAACAGTAATGTGTTTAATTTTCTTTGACTTTATCATTATAAAGTCATACTATTCCAACTGCATTTCTTTTTCCAATGCTAATTTTAAATTATCTCCATACACTTGTATTCTAAATACAACTGTAGAGGTCACTATTTTCCCGCTGTTTTGCATTTCTTCACTATTAAGTATAGTATTAAGTATTAAGTAAGCAGCATAGCAGACTTAATAGCTTACTATTAAGTCTACTATGCTGCTACAAATTTCATGTAGTTATAACCACATTAGCAATATAACTACATTACAAATTTCATGTAGTTATATTGCTAATGTGGTTGAAGTTTGCATGCATTCATCTACTTTACTGAATATGTGCATGTCATCCCTCCACCTTTTTCAGTCTGTTACGTATATATTTTTTAGGCGCCTCCGTAGCCAGGTGGGCAGGAGCAGCAGTGCATAGCACACGCTTCTTGATTAGACCGGGGTTCGAGCCCATGACCACTAAATATGGAGGATGTGGAAAGGTCAGAGAATGACCACCGCATATCCCCTGAGCAATATGGCCTTAGTTGCTAATGCTCCTAAAAACCAAATAACAAACAAACATATATATTTTTCCTGCAAGCTTGTTTCCGCTGCGCATTTCTTGAAATTTCCAGGTATCATTCACTTTCACTTTCTTATTATACTTTCAGTTTTGTTTTAGATTCATTCCTGACATGTTTCGACACATTTTTCATTTTAATACAAGCATTTGGTATTAGCTCCCTTTTATACTAATGCTTACAAATGCCAGAGCCCTTACTATAAGGTTAGATTTCGCAACCCCAGCAAGCTTAGTGTTATTTGATAACTTTTTCTTTGTTTTTTATCTTTCTGCTCTCTTTTTTTTACTGTACTTCCCATTCGTAAAACTATTAGTGTACACAAATAAAAACGTTCCTACTGTCCTAATTCTGTTGCTATTTTTTGTCTTTACTTATTTAAAATACTCCTTTTCCCCTTCCCCATCCTCAATTTAATACCTCACCCTATACCATGTGCTTATCCCAAATTTAATTAAATCATTTAAATCCTATCTATACATAATTAAATCTTACACTAAATTCTACATATTTATATTAAACCATATTTATTCTAACTTGATCCTTATTTTCACCTAAATAAATTATACTGCGTTGGGACTACCTTGTCCATACTGTATTAGAATGTGCTAATTTCATTTTTGTTGCTTTTTGGCCTATCACTTTTCTTCTACTACTATGGACAAGTATAAAAATGCAGTTCCTGATACATGGTCAGGTGTAGTCCCCTGATGAAGTACCTGATCATGTATCACTATTTATTTATTTCAGCTTACATCAGATCAAGCATATTTGCCTTACCTATATTCGACCATTTTCTAAATATGTTTTCCCCCATATCTGATGACAGCTATAACACTATCATTTTATTTTCATTTTCAACTTATTTACATTTTTTATTTTTATTTTATTAGTATTTTGATGTACTAATTTTACTTTACAGTTCTTCAGCCCATAATTCTATTAATTCATCTTAACCTTTAGGGTATTAGCATTCTTTGACCTTTCACAAATCTACTACACTTCTTTTTCTACTTTCCATTCCCTTCTAGTTACTGGCACTTTGTGTAACTTTCACATCTATTTATGCATACTTTATTCAATATATTAATACAAACTTATATATACTCTTGCATCCTTTAAGGCTGCTTTGCACTTTTAGGTGCATCAGTCATACCTGATTTATTAACTTTTTTTTGCATTGAAACCATTTCATTAACAGAATACCTCTTCATCATATGTAATTTTTTATCTATATAATATCGGTGTAAATACACCATAGTTAACCCATATATTTGAGCTACATTTGTAGCGTAGAAGGCATCGTTTTAATTTTATCTCATAATGTGGTTGCCTTCACAACAAGATAGGTAGTAGAGAAGGCTACTGTTGTTTATTTTCAGCGGTACCACCACCCAGACGATCGTTTCGAAGCTATTTGGCTTCGTCATCAGTGGGCGGGCAGGTACCCAAGTAATACAATAAGCCATCTCAGTTGCAAAGTTATATCCACATTATGGCAGATGCCAAAAGGGTGTGGTGGTAATGTATTTGGAAAATTAAATGCACTAGGCATAATCCTTATGGGTTTTGAAAATTAACTATATAATATCGGTGTAAATACACCATAGTAAACCCATATATTTGAGCTACATTTGTAGTGTAGAAGGCATCGTTTTAATTTTATCTCATAATGTGGTTGCCTTCACAACAAGATAGCTACTATTGAATTACTTCAACTAAATAACGCTTCTCTAGTAGAGAAGGCTACTGTTATTTATTTTCAGCGGTGCCACCACCCGGTATTTTTTTATACATTTCCTTTAAGAGGTTACATTAATATGCATTTGTCTATGTACAGGGTGTCTCAAAAATATTGGGAGGTAGGTAACATCTAAAGAAACGTGAATCGCATAGGAACCCATAACCAAACTGCTAGCTTGGGGGGAGACAAAGACCAATAGATTGACAGTAGCCACTGGCAGAGGTGAAAGAGATTCTTGCACTGCTTCTATTAGAATGAGCAGAAGCCTGAAAAACAAGCTGCATGGTATTTCAGAGACTGCTGGGAGCCATTGCGGTACAAGTAAACACATCGGTTGTGTTAGGGTAGCTAAGAATAGAAACAGGTGCAGGTATACTTGTGTGTACACCAATGCTAGGAGTTTAGTAAATAAATTTGATGAATTTGAGGTATTGCTCAAAACATCAAAGGCAGATATTGTTGGGATATCAGAGACGTGGTGTCACACAGATATAAGGGATGCAGAACTGCAATTTGGGGAGTACAACGTCTACAGAAAGGATAGACAGGATAGGAAGGGGGGAGGGGTTATGCTATTAGTTAAGAAACACATAAAAACCAAGGAAGTGAAGCCAGTCGACATCGCTGGACAGTGCAGTGTGGAGTCAGTTTGGTGTGACATAAGCATTGGGAGATCAAAATAGGAGTGTGCTATAGGCCTAATGACTCTGATGAGTATAATAAGGAACTGTACAGGGAAATAGAGTGGGCCAGTAAATCAGAGAGTCTTATAATGGGAGATTTTAATTTCCCAGATATTGACTGGAATTTGGGGGCTGGTTACTCACGCACTAGCAGGGCTTTTGTGGATTTATTGGATGATTGTTTTCTACATCAGCATGTTCGGGAGGCAACTAGAGGGAGTAATACTGATTTGATATGATTAGTAATGATTTGATTATCAGCAGTGATTCTTCATGCATTAAGAATCTGCAGATAAATGAACCACTAGGTGGCAGTGATCACAGTGTGCTGAAGTGGGATTTACTCAAAGAGGTAACTACCATTAGGGGTAAAGGGAAGGGTTATTGCTTCCGTAAAGGCGACTACGATGGACTGAGACAGTATTTAAATTCTATACAGCGGGACCAACTGATGATATTACCAACAGCAAATTCAAAATGGGAAGCATTCAAAGAACTTATCTTGGAAGCTACTAGGCTTTACATACCAACTAAGAAATATTGTTCAAGGTTTAGGCCAAAATGGATGTCAGATGAACTAATGAGGCATATGGCAGAGAAGAAAAATGCATGGGATACTTACAAATTAACACATGACACAGAAGCCTATGATAGATACAAGTTGATATGCAACCAAGTTACAAAGGAGGTTAGGCAGGCGAAGGCAGATTACGAGAAATCCTTGGCAAAGGATGCAAAGAAAAACAGCAAAGAGTTCTTTACTTATGTAAACTCTAGAAGGAAGGGGATGAATCAGATTGGTCCACTTGATATTGATGGGTCAACTGTTGATGATCCTGCTCAGGTAGCTAACAAACTAAATGAATATTTTGCATCGACATTCACACATGAGGAGTTATTCAGCAAGGGAAATGCCAGAGGTGTATTCAACTCTAGCAGTAAGCTACAGAATCTTGAAATAACTGGGAGTAAAGTGGAGGAGAAACTGTTGAAGATAAACACAAGAAAGGCACCCGGGGTGGATGGGATCTATCCAGTTATATTAAAGGAGGCAGCAAAGGAAGTAAGCAAACTCTTAGCTATAATTATGAGAGCTTCCTTGGACTCAGGGGAGGTACCCATAGACTGGAAATGTGCAAATGTGACCCCAATTCACAAAGGAGAATCAAAGGCTGACACAAGTAATTATAGACCTGTGAGCTTAACTTCTGTTCCAGGAAAATTAATGGAGGCACTGGTTAAAGAAGCACTGCAGGATCATTTAGACAAGATTTCAGTTATAGCTCAGACACAGCATGGTTTTGTTAAGGGGAAGTCTTGCCTGACCAACTTGATTGGATACTTTGATGCAGTCACAAAAGAACTGGATGCAGGGAATAACTTTGATATTATATACTTGGATCTTAGAAAGGCTTTTGATACTGTTGCACATGGAAGACTGCTACACAAATTGGAGCAGTGTGACATTGGAGGCAAATTGCTGCTATGAATAAAGGGGTGGTTGAGGGTAGAAGACAGAGAGTGGTAATCAATGGACACTGCGCATCGTGGACTGATGTTATTAGTGGAGTCCCTCAGGGCTCAGTGTTGGGTCCATTATTGTTTTCTGTATTTATAAATGATATTGATGATGGTATATCGGGCTTAATGTCCAAGTTTGCAGACGATACAAAGGTTGGCAGGGTTGTCAAGGACACTACTGACACTATGCTGCTGCAACAGGATCTGGAAAGGTTGAGCAGATGGGCTGAGAGGTGGCAAATGAAGTTTAACATTGACAAATGTAAAGTACTACACATGGGAAACAGCAACCCCAGAGCAACGTATCAACTCTGTGGTACTACACTGACAGTGGTAGAGAATGAAAGGGACTTGGGGGTGGTTGTGCAGGCAGATATGAAGTTCTCTGAGCAGTGCAGACGGGTGCAAGAGTAGCTCATGGAGTATTGTCAATTATATACAGGAATTTTTCCAGCAGGGATAAGGAGGTGATTATTCCATTGTATAAGGCGATGGTCAGGCCACACCTAGAGTACTGTATACAGGTCTCGAGGCTTCATTTCAAGAAGGATGTAGAGCTGCTGGAACGAGTACAGAGAAGGGCAACAAGATTAGTGAATGGAACAAAGGGGTGCTCTTACGAAGAAAGGCTTAAGTTTTGCAAATTACAGTGTCTGGAGACTAGGCACCAGCGAGGTGATCTGATAGAGGTGTATAAAGCCTTGAATGGTTTAAGCATGCTCAATGCTGATGGGATTCTTCCTCTAGCTCAGAAAAATCACCTGAGAGGGCATAAATTCAAATTGAGGAAAGACAGATGTAGGATAGACGTCCGGAAATTTGCCTTTAGCCAGCGGGTGGTTGGTTGGTGGAACAGACTTCCATCCCTTGTGGTGGAGGTTGATAGCCTAAATAAGTTTAAGGCTCAGCTGGACAGATATTTTGAAATAACAGAGGGGTGATGTGGAAGTGGGTTTTTTTTTTGGCTGATGCTGCATAAGCTTGCTTTCTTGCATCAAATGCCTCTACTAATGCTAATGCTAATGCTAATTCAAATTGAGGAAAGACAGATGTAGGATAGACGTGCTGAAATTTGCCTTTAGCCAGCGGGTGGTTGGTTGGTGGAACAGACTTCCATCCCTTGTGGTGGAGGTTGATAGCCTAAATAAGTTTAAGGCTCAGGTGGACAGGTATTTTGAATGAACTGAGGGGTGAAGTGGAAGTGGGTTTTTTTTTTTTTTGGCTGATGCTGCATAAGCTTGCTTTCTTGCATCAAATGCCTCTGCTAATGCTAATGCTAACGTCACCGTAAGTCAGTACACGGCGCTGTTCATCAGTTTGTGAGAGGGAAAATTTCTGGTTTACTCATTCGAGCAGTAGTCACCGCATGAAGAGCATGCATTGATATACGAACTGTGAGCTGGCAGACATGCACCTTGTGTGTGGATTAGCAGAGGGCCCACACGGTGTGCGCCCCCATGCGGCACAACATCGCTTTGCAATAAATGTGTGGGCAGGTATGGTCGGTGACTGCTTATTTGGTCCGTACCTGTTACCATCCCGCATGAACTCCGCTAAATATCAGATCTTTCTTGAACAAGTTCTACCAGGGTTACTTGAGGATGTTCCAGCAAATGTGAGATGCAACATTTGGTTTCAACATGATGGGGCGCCTGCCCATTATGGAAGGTGTGTTCGTGACCATTTGAACAGCCGTTTTGGGTGTCGATGGATTGGCCGTGGTGGACCCGGTTTCCTGGCCCCCACGCTCACCTGATTTATTGAGCCTTGATTTCTTTCTGTGGGGGGGCCCTCAAATCTGTCGTGTATGAATTGCCTGTGGAGACGGAAATGGATCTCGTCTGCGCTGCTGCTACTGTCAAAGAAACTCCAGGTGCGTTCGACCGTGTCTCCCAACCCATGCTCGGTGTGACGCATGCATCGGGTCTCATGGTGGAACCTTCAAGCATCTGTTGTAACATCATGAAATGCATCCATCTCGTACTGCATTGTTAATATTATGTCAAATAAATGTTTGCCACTAATTACTGTCTCGTGTCATTTCTGCTTGTGCCTCTGCTACTACTTTCCCTGTGACGTTTCCGGTTATGGTTTCCTATGCGATTCACATTCCTTTAGATGTTACCTACCTCCCCTAAACGTTTGTACCAATATTTTTGAGACACCCTGTATATATATATATATACGTCTGCTCACCTTTTCTGTCTGCTACATATATATCATAATAGAAACAGAGTTAAAATCTTAGGATCTATAGCATTAAGTACCATTTATATATTTTCATTTAATTTTATCTAATCTGCTTTTATTTTTCAGGCACTTTTTAATTTTTTCCACCGTAACTACACCTGACAAGTCAGCATCCCTACTCATACACCTATCTAATCTTTTTGTCTATATATATATATATATATATAGACAAAATATATATATATATATATAAAAAAAATATATATATATATTTTTTTTTTATATATTCATTCAGTAAGCATTTTGTCTATATATATATATAGACAAAATATATATATATATATATATATATATATATATTTATATATATATATATATATATATATATATATATTTATATAAATATATAAAAAAAATATATATATATATATATATATATAGACAAAAAGATTAGATAGGTGTATGAGTAGGGATGCTGACTTGTCAGGTGTAGTTACGGTGGAAAAAATTAAAAAGTGCCTGAAAAATAAAAGCAGATTAGATAAAATTAAATGAAAATATATAAATGGTACTTAATGCTATAGATCCTAAGATTTTAACTCTGTTTCTATTATGATATATATGTAGCAGACAGAAAAAGTGAGCAGACGTATACATCATAGCCGACCTGACAGAGACCAAAAAGAAAAGGAATAAAAAACTAAACAAATATAATAATAAATAAAATTAAAATGTAAAATTAAGCTGAAATTAATACCAATTAAAGAAAAAATTGAATGAACAGTAAGCAGTATTCATTCAGTAAGCATTGAATGAATTTTAACAAAGAAAGTGTAATTTAAAGACGAAAGGATATAGTCAAAATATGACAACTTACTGACGAGCCTGACAGGGACTGTGAAATGGACTGAGAGAAGTGACCACAACAGGTTGTATAAGAGACCAAAGAGGTCAGCCGAAAGTTCCAAAAAATTTATCTTGATATTTGCTTTTTACTTTTAATTTTAATCAGATTTGTTTAAATTTACCTATGGCTGCTTGCTATTTTATTCAATTTTCATTTATTGGAATTAACTTTATCTTTATTTTTGCTTTTAAACCAAAAAGAACAGCAATTAATTTATTGCTGTTCTTTTTGGTCTCTTTCCGGTCAGCTATGATATATACATTAGCTTGCTTTTTCCATTTACCATTCCATTAATTAATATTCAAAATAGATATTTTTCCTTAGGAGGAACAAAAAATGTTATTAGATCATAAATGAGATGGGTTGAACTACTGCTGAGAGAGAGGGAGAGGTATTGGGGAATGTGTGGCATTCAATTCTTGAACAGACAAGAAGCTCTTGTAATTTACATTTTCATTGTACTGATAATATACTTATTTTTATTCTAAACTCAAAAGAGATATTGATACTTTTAGATTTAATTTAAAACTAGTGCCTTAATTTTTTAATTTGAATTTTATATTGCATAATATGCACTAGGAAAACAGATGTAGTACATTATCTTGTTGAAACTGGAGCAAATGTTAACATTCGGGCACATAATGAGTGTACAGCATTGGATCTAGCTTACTTATTAGGTATGTAATATTAAAGATTTTGAATTTCCTAATTCATATGAATGTGAACTTTTTAAACTGCTTTTCACTAAATGCTTTTATTGAAGTTTTATAGTTATCATGATTTAGTTATTAAAAAAATTCACAAAATGGAAAATTCCTAGTAATTGAGAGTTTTGACATGTAATTTTTATTGATAATCGAAAACAAAAAAAAAAAAAAAAAAATGTGTGCATATACATATCTTTCTACTTTTACAATTTGTTTATAAAATTTAATTTTGGGTGTAACCTCCATGAACAAGCACACTGTGGGTGACCATCCAGGTATGAACCAATGTAAGCAGGGTTCGAGGTGTGGCACCCACATCACATGGAGGAATTCTGCCCCTCTGTGTTACCAGGCAATACTAGTTGGTAGATGACTCTCATCGACTGGTGCAATACCACTACTTTGCTTATTGGAGGCTTGAAGTGGTGGAACCCATGTTTAGTCTCCAGAGCTAGGTTCCGGTCAACCCTTCCCCATCTCTTCCATCATGCAGTATGACCAAAGACTTTTGAGGTTAAGATGAACATCATGGCGAGATCCAATCTTCCTTACATTTTGAGGGTACAGCTCTAAAACAGTGTTCACAGGCCGGCCACTAGTTAGTACACCGGACCGAACCTATTGGTACTCTTTAGGAGGCTTCCGGATTAGCTAGTGTATAATCTTGCTACCTCTACTCTGCCAGATAGTGACTGGAGGGAGTCCGAGTAGTGTGTATGCGGGGGGGGGGGGGCATTGTCAAGGCCACATTATGTCAAGGATCTGGGCATATTCTTGCCATGTATACGCCATATCCAAAAATTTCATTACTTCATACAGCATGTCTCCCCCCCTTCTTTTTCTTACTATTGAATACACCATGAATTGTCAAACTAATACAGTAAGCTTATCTGCGAAAAGATCTAAATCTCCCAAACACTTCCTGGTTCATTTCACAAATATACGTGGTCTCAATTCTAATCTCAATTATGTCCATTTCCACTTGCAGTCTGCCAAACTTTTCTGACAGAATCTCAGTTATCATTTAATTCAACTACTGCTCATCTCAGTTGCCCAAATTATTCACTGTATGATTCCTTTCGCCTCAAAGGTGGTACTTGTGCATATGTTCATTCCGATATTCCCTGTCAGAGAATTTGTAATTTGGAATCTCCTCTCTTTGATCTTCTCTGGCTTAAAATCTCTCTACCTCATTGTGTCAAATTCATCTGTTGTCTCTACCGTTCTCCCAACTCCACAGTTGCACAGTTGCTATGTGATACAGCTTAGCTTGGTCTTAAATTCTGCAGCCCAGCTAGAAATAGCAGGCAGTGTGGTTGTTCATGAAAAATTATAGTATTAAAATCATTCTTTATTGAACAGCTCTCGTAAATTATACACATTTCTTTCTGTAACTAATTTTGTGCTTATTTAACAACCATACTTATATATAAACTTACATACTTAATAAATAAATTAATTAATATTAACAGCATTGTTAATTAATAGACAAATTTTAATAGTTAACCCATTTGATCTATAAATTATTACTTATAGATGAAATGTTATAATATAAAATAACCAAAAAATAAAAAAATAATAAACAATAACAATAATAAATAGTTCTAAATAATTCGTTAGAGTAACCTTAATCGTTGAATATATAATCATTCATATAAATTCATATAAATACAGCTTAACAATTTAACTCTATCTTAATGTCTGAACCTGACACCAAGACATAAGTGTATAATAAGGACAGCAGTTCACATATGGTGTTTATTATTTTATTTTATTTTTATATTTTGGTTATTTATTAATATTTTATTTATGAATAGGCTTCAAGTAGTCAGGAGTATGAGTGCAGTAGCACATGCTCTCTGAGTGAGTGTTTGTTTGTTTGTTTGTTATTTGGTTTTTAAGAGCATTAGCAACTAAGGCCATATTGCTCCGGGATATGCGGTGGTCATTCTCTGACCTTTCCACATCCTCCGTATTTGGTGGTGACAGGCTCGAACCCCGGTCTAATCAAGAAGCGTGTGCTATGCACTGCTGCTCCTTCCCACCTGGCTACAGAGGCGCCTCCTCTGAGTGGACCTAGGTTCAAGCCTGTGACTGCTAAATACAATTAACATTTGTATTGATTGATTTATAGTAAACTCCACTGACCTGGTGGTCATGCCGGAGTATAAACAAGAATATTAATTAACTATTAAAATTTACCTAATAATTAACAATGGATTTATGCTGTTTTTTATTTAATAATATTAATTAAATTCATCTATCATTTATCTAAATTAAATAAGCTTATATGTAAGATTTTGTTAAGTAAGCTCAAAATTAATTAAAGAAAGAACTTTATAAGTTAATTTTCTACATTTACTTGTTCTATCTTTATAGTCATTGAAGAAGTGGTACAGAAAGTACTACAAAATGCATGAAAACAACAAAGACCAACACTAAGGAAAACTCAGCAAAGGAGTTTTGTACCACCAGGACAGTGCACCTGCATCTGTCATTACCATTGCACTGCATGAGTGAAACTTTGAAATCCTGGACCATCCCCCATATTCACAGATCACAGGACTTTCACTCATTTCCTAATTTGCAAAAAATACATCGATGCATTGCGGAATTAGTGGCAAAAGTAATGACAGGTGCAGGTGCACCTGTCATTACTTTTGAAATGACATGTTTTGAAAAGTAACATGTTGCCAGACTCTTCAAATAAATCCTCTATACTCAATGCATGAACTTTTCAAATACCCTTCTGATTTCTAATCACCAATAATATATATATATATATATATTTTTTTTTTGCTATAATATGATTTTGATTTTCTATCCAGTAATTGCAATATAATGTTTAACGTTAAGCTTGTATAGCAAAATAATCTGTCAATGCACCATAAACAGTTTACCAAATTGCCATTGTAGTTTCAGTTTCCATTCCAGAACAACTTTGCATTATAGCATCAGTGAAGAAGAAGTCTTGTTGTTTACAGTTCCTTGGTTCATAAACTTTGCACATGGCAATGATAAGAAGAATAAAAAGGTTTTATTCTACCTTGGAGTCTTTTTTTTTTTTTTTTTTTTTTTTTTAGATTCTGTTCTTCAAGAAAACATAACATCATTTGAAACAGTCTTTTATAAAACAATATTCCATTGTACACAAGTAAATTTTCATTTACAACCTAGGTGATTATATAAGCTATTCATTGCAAAATGGGCTTTTAATAATAGTGATTATTACTGTAATATTCACTTGTGAGTATTTAACTTTTGGAACTTATTTAAATTCCACTTAAAACATATACTTTTAGGCTACTACCCTTCCTTTATAACTCCATGTTTTCTCACTTCTGTTTTTCAGTTTTTAAGGATTCTTTCTTTTATATTTTTTGTTGTTGCTTGCATTATGTGATGTGTTTTACACATTATCATACGTGTCAAGTTCAAGCTGATCGAAACGTTCTTTTGAGCAGTAATTGTGTAACTTAAACTGGTAATTATTAAAACTAGAAAAAACTTATAAATTATTTACACAAAATGATTTTATAACAGAATAATTTTATAATTTTCACATACATTGTAGAGAAATAAAACAAATTTTTAAGTTTACAATATAGGGTTCATGATAGGAAAAACGTCTCTAGAGCTTTAAAAGTTCTAACAGCAGACTTGAATTTCTACAATACAATACACTACAAGTTAAGAAGATTTCATTACAAAACCCAAGAGACTGGTTACAATTACATTTTTATCACTTTTACAGTTTAAACCCAGTACACTGTATACACTCTGTTAAAATAATACAATATAGTATCATTTTATAGTATGTCTCCTTTAGATGAAGGGAGTGGAGATGGACGGCTTTTAAGTTTTGAAGAGGTACTATTCATTTGTAATGAATACTTGTGAAAAATCCATAAAAGCTCCATTGACAAGACAGTAGCAAAAGCAGACTGTTTACTGTAAAAAAAAAGGTTGCCAAAATTTGGCTTCTTTTTTTGATAGTGAGACATTGTGATCTTCTTAACCAAGGGTTTCTGCTTTAGTCCCAAGGTAAGAAGTTCAGCTTTATCTTTTGAAAGGACTAAATCACTAACCATTCACATGACTGAATAGTATGTGAATGGTGTAATCAGTCTCGTGTTCATGTAATCAGTCTCATCTTAAAACCTCTAGTATTCTGATTCCAAACCTAACGTATTTGTAATCAGAATCTAAAGACCTCTCTATTACACATAATTTTTTTTTTCTGATAAAAAAATATTTGTTGATCTTTGTGTATTGGAGCTTTATCCACTTTTAAGCTGTGCAGTATTTCTGTTAGACTCTATACTACAACATTATCATGACAAATTCTATGGTGTTAGCACAATATCTTCCGCTCTGAAAGGAACTTTTTGCTCTGAAGATTGATACAAAGTATCTGTTCAATTCACCAGTGATATTTGCTCTGCTGGATTATCTAAATTTGTGCCATTTCGATTGAGTGAAGGGCCTGTCTTACTCTTTTCCTCTTTGCATTTATACATGTATAAATGCAAAGAGTATGTATAAATGTATAAATATATATAAATATATAAATATATTTATATAAGTAAAATTCCTCATCTCTATTCCTTCATCACATCATGCCAGCATTAGTTATCAATTGGTTAGATCACATGGAGAAATTGTATGCATTAACTTAGCAGCAGCTTCCAGCAGCCTTGAATCCAGCACACATTCAAGTAACCTAATTCTAAACATCAATAACTGCATCTTAACAACAGTTGAAGATGTTCTTGAAACATCCTAGAACACTTTGAGAGCAATTTGAAGATGTTCTAAGAACAAATATCAGCTTCACTTTGTTTTCTCGATAGTTCCAACCATCCTTCCTAATTCATCGCCCTCGTCGTCTGAAGACCTGCATTAAGAAAATTATGGATATCAGTGCTTAAAAAAGAACTAGATTGATGTGGTGACAAACTCTTCTCATAGTTAATTACTGAAACTACAAGTCAATCAATACCATCACAACACAATTCAAGGTGAACCATCAGGAGTTTCAACCTTAGAGAAGAAGGCATGCAGGGAGATGGGGAGAGAGATGACTCTGTATCAGTTACTAAAGCAGTCAAATGATCATTCATGGTTGTAGCCATCAACTACTCAGATTATATTTCTAAAGTTAGCCAACTCCTTGAAGAAAATGATTCATGTATCACAATAAACAGATTTATTACTTGAATTGAAGAATGTAGTAATAGTAGTAATCGAGGCATGTGATGTAGCATTACCCCAAAAAAAAAAAAAAAAAACATTTCACACATCCATTCCCTCTAAAAGTTTGTCCAGTTCCTCCTTGAATTTATTTAAGCTATCAACTTCCACAATGACAGATGGAAGTTTGTTCCAGCAATCAACTACCCACCCGCTGGCTAAAGGCAGATTTCCCCACATCTATTCTATAACTATCTTTTCTCAATTTGAATTTAGGCCACTGACTGGGCTAGCCAGGTGGGTAAAGTGCCTGCCTGGAAACCCAAAGGTCGCGTGTTCGAATTCTGCCTCGGGCTTGGATCAAAGTACTGCAAAAACCTTGGGAGGTGCATTATGGCCACAGAAGCCGATGCACCAACAACTACCAAAAAAAAAAAAAAAAAAAAGAATTTAGGCCCCCTCAGGTTCGTAATCTGAGCAAGAGGAAGAATCCCATCAGAATTAAGCCTGCTCAACCCATTCAAGGATAAACTAAATACATGACAATATGATATCTCAAGAAGATTTTAAACACTACCAGATCTGAGATTCCAGTCATGTTTGGTTAATATAAAGGCTCACGAAGGAGGTTTTCCTGTTTGGCCCCATAGTGGGGACAAATTGCTGGGTGGTAGTTATTGGGAATGACACAAGATGGCATCATTTTGACCTTGGGTAAAATAGGTCCGATTAAGCAACTTTCAATATTTTTTATTTATTTATATTTCCTTGTGTTTTTTTTTTTGGCAGTATTATAAATTGGATCTATCATATTGGTGGTCTAGCATCATAACCACTGAGCTAATCACACCTTTTTTTTTTTTATTATTATTATTATTCTCTTTCTTCTCCTTATGCTTTTTTCCCCATCTCACAATGGTTACTAGTACCAGGTGCATGAGGTGGTTATGTACAGGTACTATTATTGATCGAGGAACCCTCTGACTGACCTGCAAGTGTTCAGTGTCACGGATTTCTGGACTTCCGTGTAAGTATTCTTTGGGAGGCCTATTGCTGCTAGGTTCTTATGAAGGCCCTTTAGCACCATACCGGTGATTGGTATGGTGCTAAATTGGGGTTTGTTACTTGTTCCATATGCTACATTTCTTTGATTCTTGTCTTAGGTCTGTGTACCTCCTGATCTTTTCCTTGTAGGTTTTATTGAGGGATCCTTGAGGGAGTTTTCCTTGTAGGCCTTCCTTTTTGTCAATGAATGTTATGTCTGGTCTCTTGTGAGGGATCATCTTGTCCATTATTATGGCACAATTAGAGCTTTTGAGTAGGGGTCTCTAGTACAGCCTGGGGTTCATACTTGTAATATGGTGCACTTTGTTTGATCATCTAGTATTTTGTACTAGTTTCTAATGTATTATCCTGGCCTCCTGGTCATGTCTGTGAATGTACACCATCTGGGTGATCACCGCATCCTGCGATGATGTGCTGTATTGTTTCTGGTGCCAGGTGCTTGACAATTGTCAAGCACCTGGCACTTGTTGACAATTGTCATCTGTCACTCCGGGACCCTTAGTGATGCATATTCTTTAGTTCCTGGTGTTGATTACCTAGTCTTGGATGGCAAGCATGAATCCTTCGATCTCAGGGAAGAGCCTCCCGCTCATGAACAATTGAAGCCATGCTACATAGTCTTGATGCAGCATGACTTCAATTGTAGTGTCTGCCATGGAGTGCCTTCTTTGTCCATCTTTCTGTTTGAGTGGGGTCTCCTTGTTGAAGTTTAGTGGTGTGTGTGTGTGTGCCCTTTGTCTGTCTTCCTCACCCAAGGAAGACAGACAAACTGTGGCATGGTAGATCGGACGTGTTTTTTTGAAATTAATCCCTCAGGTTCTTAATCTCCTTAATCTGTTCTTCAGTGAGGTCTGTCAAATTCCTCCTGCTTTTTAGGCTACGGTCAGTCTCTCAGTGGTTAACTTCGCATGGTGTTGGCAGCCATTGGTCACCATTGTCCGGGTCGATCTCATAATCTCCTCCAGCTCAGTGTTGGTCCAATCTGTGATCCTGAAGAAGTATGTTAGAATTGGGACTGCGTAGGTGTTTGTTGTTCTGATCATGTTCCTGCCATTTAGCTTTGATTTTAGCTGGCTTCTCAGTATCTGATGGCATTTCTCAGTTAGGTGGGCCTTAATCTCCTTGTGTTCTAACTGGTGAGCCTGCATCATCCCTAGATATTTGTAGGTCTCTCCCTCTATCATGGCTTCAATCTGTTCACTGGTGTTCAGCTGGTAATTTCATTCAGTAGGTTGTCTTGATGCAATTCATGGGCATTGCATTTGTCTAGGCCAAATTGCATCCTGATTTAAGTGCTGCAGTGATCTGGAGTAGCTATTGGATTTGATTCTCAGTTGTGGCATAGAGTTTGATGTCATCCATGTACATCACGTGAGAAAGGGTGTACAGGTTCTTTTAGTGTATATCCATACTTTCTGTTATTGAGCATGGCAGACAGTTGGTTGAGTGTTAGACAGAACCATAGTGTGCTCAGGGTATCTCCCTGGAAGTTTCCTCTTCTGATAGGGACCAATCTGGTCATGATGTTCTCATCCTTGGTGGTGGTCCTCCATTTTTCCATTATTGTTTCTAGGAAGTGTGTCAATTGTGAGTTGACTTTGTAGATTCTCATTGTCTCTATCAGCTAACTATGGGACATGAAGTCGAAGCCCAAGCAGTAGTCATTGTAGGCTGTATACAAGTCTTGTTCCATAACTGCATTATTGGTCAGTTGCTCCTTTGCTCATATGCTTACTTCCTTCTGCTGCTCGGCTATGATGTTCTGCCGTCCTAAGTGGTGTGATATCTCCTTGGTTATGCAGCTGGTCAGGATTTTTTACATTATTGGGAGACAGGTGATTGGTGTTCTACTTTGTCCAGTTTGTGGTGTCTTTAGCCTTCAGATAAGTGATTCCATGAGGCAGATACTCTGAGATTATTTCAGGGTGCCTTAATATCTGGGTAAACTGTTGTCTCTCTCTCTCTCTCTCTCTCTCTCTCTGTGTGCTTGTGCGTGCGTGCACACACACAGCTGAACTTCTTGTACCAGTAGTTGGACTTCCTGATTGTATTTCTTCCTCTTGAATCTCCCATTCTGTCATCTCTTGTATATCCTTCATTTTCTTCCATTCAGTCTATCCAGGGAGTGGCCATTATGGCTAACTTTGCTGTTCCACAGGTTGCCCCAGAACTTCTCGATTGCCTTCCTTCTCCTTTTGGCCAGTTTTCCTGTGGAAGACTCTCTGATTTTCATAAAATATCCGGTTGTCTGTTTTCCTCTGGGAACTCTCTCTGTATTGGCAAAGTCTTGGATGCCAGGAGATACTGCTTGGGGGTGTCAAGGTATTCTTTGATCCTCTGATTATAGGTCTCTTGTTTGCTGTGGATATTGTCTTTCTTGAGGATGGTCTTCACTTTTCTGATCAACTTCTTACTTCTTACCACATTGGTACTGGGTCAGTTGGCCTGTCTTCACTCTTAGCTCTTCTATCTTCTGCTATAGCCTTCTTTCCTAGGCTGGCTGGTGGTTCCTTGTCTTTGCATTTTATTTTCTGTTGTTCTGATTTCTCCTTTGTTCATTCTGATGGCTCTGCAGCTGCACAGCAAATGACTGTGCAGATAGTATCTAGTCTTATCTAAGTCTTACTTCACTGTTGTTGAGATAATAGTATTATTCACTGATTGAGGTGGTCTCTGACCACAGGATTCCATTGGGTGCTTTGGTATGGGTCTTGTGGGGGTCTGTTCCCTCGAATTCTATTAGGGCGTTCTTCTACTCATCTTCTATTCTGGATATCGTGACCTCGCCTCTTTCTACTTCAGCTGCTCTGGGTTTGTCTTCTTACTCTTCCTCCTCTGGTTCCATGTTGTCAGTATTCTTTGTTCTTTGTAGTTCGTTGCTCACATCCTGCTTGATTGTCTCAAAGATTGCAGGAGCTATCAGATTCTTCATGGTGATGATGGTCCTCTGCTGTTTCCTGTTCTTTGATCTGAACAGTCAGGAACCATTCCAACCACTTGGTGTGTAGTTTTATCCTGTACATTGTCATATTGGCCTCTAGCTTGGTACTATGCTCACTTGATGAGCATATTCATTTTAATTATGCACGTTGGCTATTCCTTCCTTCTTGAGTGGTCGGCGCCTCCGTAGCCAGGTGGGCAGGAGCAGTAGTGCATAGCACATGCTTCTTGATTAGACCGGGGTTCGAGCCCATGTCCACCAAATACGGAGGATGTGGAAAGGTCAGGAAATGACCACTGCATATCCCCGGAGCAATATGGCCTTATTTGCTAATGCTCCTAAAAACCAAATAACAACAACAACAACCTGAGTGGTCACTAGTGCAGTTGTGTAGGAAGTACTTCCAGTTGGTTGGGCTGGGTGGTCTTGCCCTTCACTTGTGGTAGCCTTACAGGGGACAGTGCCACTTGCTCCACTGTTACCCCATTGGAGACTGTTTCCAATTTTTCAGTCCAACTCCTCTTTTGTTTTTGGTTTTTTTTTTAAGGAGCATTAGCAACTAAGGCCATATTGCTCCGGGTCATGCGGTGGTCATTCCTTGACCTTTCCGCATCCTCCGTATTTGGTGGTGACGGGCTCGAACCCCGGTTTAATCAAGGAGCGTGTGCTACGCACTGCTGCTCCTTCCCACCTGGCTATGGAGGCGCCCCAACTCCTCTGCCTAAGGCCTGAATGCGAGTGACTTTATCCTGCACCACACTCGATACAGTACATTCCATATTTCTACTTCTCAACTTCATCCAGCTATGGACCTGTTTTTGGCTTTGGCTTTGGCTTTTGTATCCAGTGGTGGGTAGTAGTTATTGGGAGCAACATCAAATGTTGCTACTGAAGCAGCTTTCATAGTTTTTTTTTTTCCACTTGCAATTTTTTTTTTATTATTTCTTTTGCAGTAGGATTTTAACTCAGGTCCATAACATTGGTGGTCTCGCATCTTAACCACTGGGCATTAGCCCAGTAGTTAAGATGGGCTATTATTATTATTTTTTATTTTTTTAAAATTCTTCTTTAATCTCTAAACATTTCTTGAATTGATTTTAATGTATACTTTGGCTAATCTCAATTGCCTTTTCCTCAGCACAGGTTGATTTTCTTTAATAGTGAATTTACTACAGAAAACCAACTGCTAATAATCTGTTTTTTCCTATGGAGTATTGCCCATTCTATGAGTTTAATGTCACTAGTCCATCTAACATGTCATGTTTTATGATTCCCTATTTTTGCCCTCTCCTAACAGAACAATTTGTGTTAAAGATTGATACAAATTACCTCTATTCTTTACACCATGATAAAAGTAATTTATTATTTAGAAACATGTTACAACACCTTTACTGGAGCCTTAAACAATTGTAACTGGATTCAAGTCTGGAAAGCACAAATATAAAAGAGATTTATGATATGTGAGAATAGTTGTGAACTCAGTGACCAACTTTCTTAACTGCCTTCTGACTAGTTAAAAACTAACCCCCCCCATTACTTTGATATTGAATAATTCATTCCACACATCTGAAGTTTGTTTCATTGTTTCTGTGAATTTTTTTTTTTTTTTTTTTTTTGTTTTTGGCTTTTGGCTTTGGCAGTTGTGTAGGAAGTACTTCCAGTTGGTTGGGCTGGGTGGTCTTGCCCTTCACTTGTGGTAGCCTTACAGGGGACAGTGCCACTTGCTCCACTGTTACCCATTGGAGACTGTTTCCAATTTTTCAGTCCAACTCCTCTGCCTAAGGCCTGAGGCAGAGGAGTACCAAAGAGAATACCAAAGAAGTTTTACTAGATTCTCTAGTAAAACTTCTTTGATATTCCTTTTCTTAATTTTTTTTCCCTCTTAATGTCATCTAAATTATTTTCATTATATTCCAATTTGAATTCCATTGCATGTTCCACCAATTATAATTTTTTATATTATCTTTAGAAACATGTTTTGCATGTTTGCTTGCCTCTACATGTTTCCCACCTGCACCCTGTCTCACCTAATTATATATTACCATATTCACAATTATTCTAATAAAATTGAATGTTTTATTTTTAATAGCGGTGTCACTTCTTTCAACTGATTTCTGATCATATTTATAGGTTTAAAAATTATTTCTACCCCATATTTTTAGCACATTCTTCCACCCCGATCCCTTTTGACATATGGAACAGATATACCCTTTCCATAATCTGAAGGAGAAGATGAAATTCTTTTTTTGTTTGGTTCCAATTTTCATTATTCCTGAATTTAGTTTTATCTGTTAGTTTTTTGTAACACCATTTTTTGTGACATTTTTAATATTGGCTATTTCATGCTCTACTTTTGTGTCATTGCCACAAATAGTAAGATGTCTGTTTTTTAGAGTTTTAATAATCTCAATTTTTATATTATGTGAATGATTGGAAGTCAAATTTAAATACCTTTCTGTATATGAGTTTTTTCCTGTACACCTGGCAACCTAACATTTATCTTTTTTTTTTAACTAAAACATTCAAAAATGTAGCTGATTGTTGGCCCCATCTCTAGTTTAAATATTGTACTTTGTGTAACATATTCATGTAGCCTTCAAAATTTTTCACTTTTGTTTCCCCATGTTCCCAAATTAGGAAAATATTGTTTATGAATGTTAGCCACAGTTCTGGTTTTAAATTGGATCTCTATAATTGGCTTAGGTTTGAAATTTTCCATAAAAATGTCCACCATGATTGGGGAAAATGGAGTTTCCTTGCTAAGCTCTAATTTTTGTTAGTAAAACTTGCTCTCATGTCTAAACCCAGTTCAGGAGCTATCTTAATGGGAAGTAATCTTGTTGGACAATGCTTTTTTTTGTAATTTTTTTGTAAAAAAAAAATCCTTTTTTTTTTGCAATTTTTTCTTTACTCCCATTTATAGATATATTTGTGAACAAGACATTCACATCTGAGCTCACTAATAAAGTGGATTCTGTATATGTTCATGCTTTATTACTCCGATCAAATCCTATGAATTTCTTACCCTATTTTCTTAAGCAGAGTTAAAATGTTGACCTGCCATTTTGCTAAATTTTGTACATGATTTATCTTGGGTTGCTCTCCTTATGAATTTTTTTATTTCCAAATAATTATGGAATTTTGCTATTAGTGTTAGTAGTGGCAAATAGTGCAAGAAGGCAAGCTTTTACAGCATCAGCCAAAAAAAAAAAACCTTTCCATTCAATCCAATAGTTTATCTAGTTCTTCCTTGAATTTATTCTCTAAGCTATCTACTTTCGCAACAACAACAGATGGAAGTTTGTTCCAGCAGTCAACCACCCAATGACTAAAAGCAGACTTCTGCACATCTATCCTGCAACCATCCTTCCTCAATTTGAATTTTTCCCCTCATGTGCATAATCTGACAAAGAGGAAGAATCCCATCAAAACTGAGCTTGCTCAGTCCATTCAAAACCTTAAACACCTCAATCAGATCTCCTCACAGCATGCCTAGTCTCCAGATGCTGCAATTTGCAGAACTGGAGCCCTTTGTGGTAAGAGCACCACAAAGTTCTCCTCACCAATCACATTGTCCTTCTCTGTACCTGTTCCAGCAGCTCTACCTTTTCCTAAAATGAAGCCTCCGGACCTGTATGCGGTACTGAAGATGTGGCCTGATCATTGCCTTGTACAATGGGATAATCACTGCCAGTAAAATTCCTGTATATCATTGACAAAACTCCATGAGCTGTCCTGGCAGCCTGTCTGCACTGTTCAGAGAACTCTTCATATCTGACTGCACAATTGCTCCCAGATCTCTTTTTATTTTCCACTATCCTGAGTGTAGTAACACACATTGATATGTTACTCTGGGCAGGGCTCATATATTACTGCTGCCCATATGCAGTACTTTGTGTTTGTCAAGGTTAAACTTCAGTTGCTATTTCTCAACCCATGTGCCTAATTTTTCTAGATCCTGTTGCACCAGCATACCATCATAATTGACATTAACTATACTGCCAACCTTTGTATCATCTGCAAACTTAGACATTAAGCCTGATATGTTTTCATCAGTATTATTAATAAATATAGAAAACAACAATAGGCCCAGAAGAACCATAGCGAATTCCACTAATAACATTAGTCCATGAAGAGCAGTGTCCATTGATAACCACTCTCAGTCTTCTCCCACTGAATCATCCTTTTATTCGTAGTGGTAGCTTGTCCTTAATGCCACACTGCTCCAATTTGTACAGCAGTCTTTTGTGTGCAATAGTATCAAAATCTCATTATATGATATTAAAATTATTTTTTGCATCCTTTGTGTCTGCATCATCATATCCAGTCAAATTGGTCAGGGTATTTGTAAGTCTAATGAAATTGTGTTTTCTTGTTGATAATGTTCATGTAAAAAAATATATACATATTACAGGAACATTATCAAGAGAATTAGTGACAATGTAATAACACTGCCCATCCAGCAACCATAATTTTTCCAAAAAACTAGTAATATCTTACTCGCCCTACAGATAGTAAGATGTTTTATATCTGCATCAAATGCATGTGGTAATTTGGTTCTGCATACCTGTTTTGTGAATTTTCTGAAAATTCCAACAGGGATATAATAAAAGATGAGTGAAAAAAATGCATACAGCTCAAGGAATTTCGAACAATAAAAAGTGGGATAAATTATGTAAATCCTAAATATTGCTTTCAGTTCAAGAATAAAGCTAAAATTTTTATTTTTAAAAATGGCATCTATTGAAATGTCATGCAGTGGGGCTCGCTCCATTTAGGGCTATGTCAGGTCAAGGAAACTGAAATATTCTATATTTTCTCCTATTTTCTTTATTTTTCCTTAATATGCAAAAATTTTCAATTACTAGTACTATAATTGAAAAAAAAAAAATGTTTTAAAATACTTTTAGAACTTATATACAAAGAAAATAATTTTAAAATACTATTTATTACCTGTCATAATGACATGCATAATTTTTCCACTATGCTCAATGTCATGCATTAATTATATACTATTATTATCATTAATTTGGAAGAAACTTCTGTTCCGGGTAAAATAATGGAGTCGCTGGTTAAAGATGCATTGCAGGATCATCTAGACAAGACTGCAGCAATAATTCAGACACAGCATGGGTTTGTTAAGGGAAAGTCTTGTCTGACAAATTTGATAGGATATTATGATGTGGTTACAAAGGAACTGGATGCAAAAAATAATTTTGATATCATATGTTTGGATTTCAGGAAAGCTTTTGACACTGTTGTGCATGGAAGACTATTGTACAAATTGGAGCAGAATGGTATTAAGGGTAAGTTGCTACAATGGATAAAAGGATGGTTAAGTGGGAGAAGACAGAGGGTGGTAATTAATGGGTGCTGCTCTTCTTGGACTAATGTTATTAGTGGAGTCCCACAGGGTTTGGTGTTGGGTCCACTGTTGTTTTGTATATTTATCAATGATATTGATGAAGGTATATCAGGCTTAGTGTCGAAGTTTGCAGATGATACAAAGGTTGGCAGGGTTGTTAATGACAGTAATGGCAGTGTGCTACTGCAACAGGATCTAGATAATTTGGGCAGATGGGCTAAGAAGTGGCAACTGAAGTTTAACCTTGACAAATGCAAAGTACTGCATACGGGTAGAAGTAACCCCAGAGAAACGTACCAACTGTGTGGTACTACACTTAAGGTGGTAGAAAATGAAAAAGACCTGGGAGTAATTGTGCAGGCAGATATGAAGTTTTCTAAGCAATGCAGACAGGCTGCCAGGGCAGGTGATGGGGTTTTGTCAATGATATATAGGAATTTTTCTAGCAGGGAGAAGGAGGTGATTGTCCCTCTGTATAAGGCAATGGTCAGGCCACGCCTTGAGTACTGCGTACAGGTCTGGAGGCCTCATTTTAGGAAGGATGTAGATTTACTTGAGCGTGTACAGAGAAGGGCAACAAGAATGAGGGGGAATGAAGGGATCCTCTTATCAAGAGAGGCTTAAGTTCTGCAAATTGCAGTGGCTGGAGACTAGGCACCTGCGCGGTGATCTGATTGAGGTGTATAAGGCCTTGAATGGGTTCAGCACGCTGAATTCTGATGGGATCCTTCCACTTGTTCAGATTACGAATCTAAGGGGGCATAAATTCAAATTAAGAAAAGACAGATGTAGATTAGATGTGCGGAAATTTGCCTTTAGCCAGCGGGTGGTTAATTGCTGGAACAAACTTCCATCTGTCATTGTGGAAGTTGATAGGTTGAATAAATTTAAGGAGAAACTGGACAGGCATTTGGAGGGAATGGTGTGATTTTTTTTTTTTGGCTGATGCTGCATAAGCTCATACATTTGCTTTCTTGCATCACATGCCACTACTACTACTACTACATCCCATACTGCTGCTCTGATGTGTTCCTGGTAGAATAGTGAATGGAATCCATATTAATTATTTCCAGTTTCTTTTTTCCAAAAAGTTACAGGTATATAATTTGAAGAAAAGAAAATAGAAGAAAGAACTTTGTCTAGAGGCTAAGGGTTTAACAGGAAATATGATAGCATGAAATGACAGGAAAGGAAATATGCAAATAAAAGCAATAGTGGTATTAATTATTATATTCCTGCTTTTGAGCATAAATTCATCAACTCAACCTTCAGCCTATACATATTACTGAAATACCACATATAGGTTGAAATAGGTTCTAGTACCTTTGTTTTTGGGGTCACCCTTAAAAATAATAAAATAAATTAAAAAAATAAATAAACTGAAGTTACTTATTAAGTTTTTTTGAGATATGATATCATTATCATAAATCATGGATTAAATTATTTAAATTTTGTTGTTGCTGCTTTTTTAGAAAGTTCAGACAGTGAATTAAGAAATCTTCTTGCTGGAAAAATAGAATGTTTAGCAGAGTTCTGTGAACCGAAACCTGTGTCATCATCATCGGTAATACATCAGACATTAAAAGCACTCAGAAAGTTTTCCAATCATGAAAAGTAAGTGCACATTTTTAAGTTTCTTTCTCTTTCTCTCCCCCCCCCTCCCTCCCTCGGCTCAGATTACTATGTAGAGTAGGCTCTGTTAATATGTGATCTGATTATTACAATTAACCACTTTATAGAATTGAAATTCAGAGAACAGAATCACATCATCAAATTTCACAATGTTTTTATCATTTATTGGAATCAGATTTTTGCTAATAAGAATCAAAAATCGAGTTAAGCATAGTAATTCAGAAATGTGAAAACCATGGATAGCAATAGCAAACTAAGGTTGGGAGTTTGCTTAGAAATACAGTAAAAACATATATCAGTGATCCACCAATTTCACATGAGACTTGCAAAAAAAAAAAGAACTGTCTACCTTTGGGAGGAGAAACTGCTGATGTATTTGTCATTTCAGTATATTCATAACTTGACTTACTTGGCTTAATATATTAATATAATCCCTAATATATTTAGGGATTATATAAAATATAAAATGTCCTTATTATAAGAGGAGCATTTTATGAGTTACACAGGTGAATAAATTGGTTTCCTAATGCATAGCTCTCAACTCTCTATGAGGGACTCCTTATTTTTGATTCAGTTTGATCCCTTCTCTGTTACACTATCATAACAGTTTTTCTCTGTCTTTTTCTTTTCACAACAATCTCCTGTTTTCTCCAAATTTTGAAAGTCAAAAGTTAGCAGTTGGGTTAATTGTTAAGATTGTATATCTGAGACAGAATGTAGTTGTCCTAGAGAGTAATAATTTTAGGAGCTTAGCAGTTACTTAGGTTGCAATACTAAGCTAAGAGATGCTCTTCCAAAGGATCAGTCATCGGGAATGGACCATCTGACAGAGCATATTCTCATTCCAAATGAAGCGATTTTTGTGAGCAATCCAGTTGTTAGAGAAACTGGAAATGTATTCTGTAATGAAGACAGAGAAATAGAATCAGGATATTTCTATCAGGTGCTAAAATTGATTATATTATCTGGTTATTCAGTTCTTAAAGGAACTAAAAGGCAAATAGTTTTATATATGGGAACTGACTTAAAAAAATGAAATGATACTTGGTCAAGAAATATAAAATCATGCTGAAAAATGTTACAGGCATCCAGATCATTTAGCAACTACTCTCACTACCTCTTGAAGGTTGCTGATTTGTTGTTGTTGGTTTGATTTTTTGGTGCAAGGGCTACTTAAGCCATAATGCACACCTCTTGTAGGAGGCACTGATGAGGCCATATTATGTTAAGGATCTGGGAATATTCTAAACAAACTTTGCAAGTTCTTTTAAACAAATTCCCGTCTTACAGGCTGCTGACTGTTTTTTGAATTTGGGCATTCAGTTTTCTCTTGATCTCTTGATTCCTCTTGATCTTGATTTTTCTTGATCTGTCTGCTGTGGGGATGTTAGATGTTGATGGCTATCAATCTTTTGATTTCTTCACTAATGCTGGTGTTCCCCAAAGTTCAGTTCTCTCTTCTGCTCTGTTCTGTGTATTAATAATCTTTTTCCACTTACTTGAAATCATATTCATAGTTTTGCTGATGATAGCACACTACTATGTTCCACCTTTGCTCTGCACAAAGAGCTTCAACTTCTTGAATTTCCACCACTAGTTCCTTAAATGTCCCCTCGACGTGGGCACCTGTACGTGGTGAGGGGACCTCCCAGTGACGCTGCTGGGTTTCCAGATTAGCATCACTGGGATCTAACGCCCATACCTTGGTTTCAGGGTTACATCTTTGAAATCCGGCGTGTGCAGCCGTGCGCTGCGACCCGTGGAAGCGGAAAGGGGGATCCTGGTGGTTGAGGGGCCCAGCTTCAATACACCACTTTGGCCCCTGCTTCGACAAGACGGGTGGTCCCGGACTGGCCCGACTGGGATCAATCGGCGGGTGGTTTTATACTGCTAGGGTCAACTGCGTTCCAATAAGTCTCCCTCCCTTTGGTCCTGGGACGGGATAAAGACTTATTGGTAACGTGGGTATGGTGCTCTAAGCGAACTCGGCGTCCCATTCGTGTACGCAGTACCTGCTAGTTCACGAGTGGGCGTCCCCTCGTAGGGCTCCGTGGTGGGTGAGGTACTTAGGCATCAGACATTTTCTCTTTACTCGTATGAGTAATTTAAATCCTTCTTCTGGGGCCCCAACAAGGCCCCTACCTAATCGAGATGATGACGCAGATAACACCTCTGCCAAACGAGCCAGAACTGAGGATAAACAACCACCATCAGTTACACCGCTTTTCCTTATTCTCCATTCCACCGGAGAGCAGTCCATTGGAAAGATGTCACCCTTCTTCATCCAGAAAGGATTAGAAGGGTTGGCAGGTTCACCTAAAACGGTAAAAAGACTGCGTTCTGGCGACCTTTTGGTCGAAGCTACATCTATTAAACAGGCGGAAAAAATCCTGAACGCCACATCAATAGGGGGAATACCTATCATTGTAACCCCCCATAAAACTTTGAACTCTTCTAGAGGCGTCATTTCAGAGTGGGACCTTCTTCATGTTTCTGAAGAAGAGATCTGCTCTGAATTGAAAGACCAAGGAGTGACAGCTGTAAAGAGAACATCGATACGGAAGGATGGGAATCTCGTCCCTACCCGAGTTCTCATCCTCACGTTTAACACCCCACGGCCTCCAAATTCCATCAAGGCAGGTTATCTAAACTGCCCAGTGAGGATTTATATCCCAAACCCACTGCGGTGTTTTAGATGCCAAAAATACGGCCACTCACAAACATCTTGTCGTGGTAACCCTGCCTGTGCTCGATGTGGTGTGAAAGACCACGAGAGCAAGGAATGTACAGCTCCAAAACCCACCTGTGTTAACTGCCAAGGTGAGCACCCCGCCTACTCAAGAGCATGCCAGCGGTGGAAGGACGAAAAAGAAATCCAAAAACTGAAAACAGAGCTGAATATTTCCTACCCAGAGGCCAGAAAACGTATCCAACCAGTAAATAGCGGGAAACCTTCATATGCCCAGAAGGTTTCTGCTAAGAGCACTATCGGGACACAAACTGAGATGACTATACCACCAAGAGAGTCATTCACCCCGATTGCACGCTATTTATTGAGTTCTCAAAAGCCCACCAAAAAAACACAGTCAGTTGCCACTCCTATATCCGTACCTCCTAGTGCTCCACCACTACCAAAACCAAGTGGTAAAGAGCCTGAAGTAACAACAGAAAGAATGGATGTAGAGAACAAGGAGGTACAGGATGAATCAGTCTTGGAACTCTTTGCGGAGGAAGAAATGGACACGGGACATCGTCCATTCTTCCCCAAAAAAGATAAAGCCAAGACTGATAAAAGTAAGCCCTCAGCACCTCGGAAGCCGCCTGATGGACCCACCAAGCCAAAATAATGGCTAAATTCCTACAATGGAATTGTCGTGGATTCCGGCGAAATACAGATGACATCAAGGCCCTCCTGCAAAAGCACGAGCCAGTTTGCTTTTGCTTGCAGGAGACTTATCTAAAGGCAAATGATGATCCCACCATGCATAACATCACAATCTTTCGTAAGGATAGAATTGCGGATGGTCCTGCTCATGGAGGAGTGGCTATCCTTGTGGGTAACCATACCCCAGTCCAGCCCTTGCTAATTACAACCAGCATAGAGGCTGTTGCAATTCGCCTTACGGTGGGATTTTTATTAACTGTGTGCTCTATCTATTTGCCACCTGGGACTGACATCTCCCAGGCAGACCTTGATGATCTTCTAACGCAGTTGCCTCCCCCTTTCTTACTTCTCGGGGACATGAATGGACATAACACCCTGTGGGGTAGTGCTAACATCAACGGAAGGGGACGAGTCATTGAGCGTATGCTCAATGACAACGACCTTTCCCTTCTAAATACTGGAACAAACACCTTCTTCCATACGCCTACCCGTACCTTTTCTGCCATTGATCTCTCTATCTGCTCCCCTTCTCTACTCCCTTCACTCACTTGGGAAGTGGAGGAGAATCCATACGGAAGCGATCACTTCCCTGTGATAACCTTGTTACACAGTGGGAGACCATGTCTTCCTTTTAGGTTACCACGGTGGAAGATTGATCAGGCTGACTGGACTGCCTTTCGACATCAGGCAAATTTCGATCTTAGCACAGTCAGTCAAGAGCCGATCAATGATGCAGTAAAGTACATCACAGAAATCATCGTCCAAGCAGCTGCTAATGCTGTCCCAAAAACATCAGCCCGGTTTCCACCATTTCCCAAACCTTGGTGGAATTCACAATGCACAGCAGCAAAAAAGGCTCAAAACAAAGCGTGGGGGATATTTCGCTGATATCCTACCACGAACAACCTTATAGCCTTCAAACGTGCACGAGCCAAAGCACGCTACATCCGTCGTCAGAGTCAAAAGGAATCGTGGATCCGTTTCACATCATCTATTAACCAGTCTACCAACTCTAAGGTAGTCTGGGATAAAATCCGGAAAATGAAGGGAAAATATACCTCCCACCCTTCTGCAATCCTAGATTATAATGGATGCGCTATTGCAGATCCAACTGCAATAGCCAATGCTCTTGGGGAAACATTCTCTAACATCTCTGCAACATCTTCGTATTCCCCAGAGTTCCTGGTCCTTAAACATAAACTGGAAAAGCAAGCACTTAATTTTAAGACCAAGGGCCTCTATCCCTACAACGGGGCATTCACTATAGAGGAACTGAAAAGAGCCCTCACTCTTTCCAAAGCAAGTGCTGTTGGACCAGATGGCATCCATTATGAAATGATTAAACATCTTTCACCAAAATCTATGGATTGTCTGCTCCTTCTGTATAACAGAATCTTTACTGAGGGGCAGTTTCCGGATTCCTGGGGAAAGGCAATCGTTCTTGCCTTTCCTAAGCCAGGAAAGGATCCAAAAGTCACCACCAATTATCGTCCTATTGCTCTGACCAGCTGTCTGTGCAAAATCCTGGAGAGAATGGTTAATTCTCGTTTAATATGGTATCTCGAAACAAATGACCTTCTCTCCAACATTCAGTGCGGCTTCCGAAGGAACCGGTCCACCTTGGACCATCTTATTAGATTGGAAGCATCCATCCGGGATGCTTTCCTAAAACGCGAACACTTGGTGTCGGTGTTCTTTGACATGGAGAAAGCGTATGACACAACTTGGAGATTTGGCATATTAAAAGATTTACATAGCCTAGGCCTTAGGGGGCAACTCCCCATTTTTATTAAAAACTTTTTGGCCAATCGATCTTTCCAAGTTCGTGTTGGATCCTCACTCTCTCGTCCCTTCAGCCAAGAGGAGGGAGTACCACAAGGATCAGTATTAAGTGTCACGCTTTTTGCCATCAAAGTCAATTCCATCACAGAACAACTTCCTCCAACTGTAAACTGTGCCCTCTATGTTGATGACTTTAGCATATTTTGTCAGTCATGCAACATGAGGGTTATTGAAAGACAACTGCAGAAAGCCATTGACCGCCTCAACTCCTGGGCACTTGCAAATGGCTTCAGGTTCTCGCCGGAGAAGACCGTTTGCGTACATTTTTGTCGTAAGCGTAATCTTCATCCTGAACCTGAATTAATGCTCGGACAAAATGCTATTCCAGTAGCAGCGGACACAAAATTATTGGGACTCGTATTTGATAAAAAGTTGACCTTTCTGCACCACATTCGTCAACTTCGCACAAAGTGCACACGTGGGCTTAATATTCTCCGCTCGCTCTCTTCTACATCTTGGGGAGCGGACCGATGCACGCTTCTTCGGCTTTACCGTGCACTTGTGCGATCCAAACTTGATTATGGGTCCCAGGTATATTGTTCAGCCAGAGACAGTGCCCTTCGATGGCTGGATCCTGTCCATCACCAGGCTCTTCGTATCGCTACTGGAGCATATAGAACATCTCCTGTCCAGAGTTTATACGTTGAAGCAAACGAACCACCATTATCGCTTCGACGTAAGCAGTTGTGTCTAAACTACGCTTTTAAACTGAAATCCCTGGCAGACCATCCTATGTGGCTATCCGTTTTTGAGCCACGATGGGAAAATTTGTACAATACCCGTAAGACTGCTAATCGTCCTTTTGGTATTCGTCTCCAAGAGCTACTCATAGAACTTGATATCAAGGTAGACAAGGTTGCCCAAACACCGAAGCAAGCCCTTCCACCCTGGCATGCTCGTATTCCAATATGTGACTTGTCCCTTAAAAATTGGGGAAAGTCGGACACCCCATCATCGGTCTACCTGCAGCTTTATTCAGTACACCGAGCTAAACATTCTGACTTCGCGCCAGTTTACACAGACGGTTCGAAGTCAGAATCATATGTGGGATCTGCTGCTGTCTTTAGAGACACCACTACATCGGAGCAGATTCCCTCTGAATGCAGTATATTTACTGCAGAGCTGCACGCTATTGAGTTAGCTTTGGATCACATCAGTAAATGCCAAAACCAACGGTTCATTTTATATTCTGATTCTCTTAGTGTGTTACAGGCTTTAATAACCGTGAGATTTAATTCTCATCCAGTTCTGTCTAGCATTCAGCAGAAGATTCACTTCCTCCGTGAATGTGAATATGATATCCGCTTCTGCTGGATTCCTAGCCACATTGGGATTAAGGGAAATGATTTGGCTGACACCGCAGCCAAATCAGCAATTCCCAGAAATAATCGCTGCCTGTCAGTCCCCTATACAGACTACAGGCAAAGAATACTCGAGAAAATACACTCCCAATGGCAGGACTCGTGGAATAGACAGACTGGAAATAAACTATATCGTATAAAGCCTGTAATTGAACCGTGGCAGTCTAGTCTGCGCAGGAATCGTAAGGAGGAAGTTGTTCTTGCCCGGACCCGCATAGGACACAGTCATTTAACTCATTCATTTTTGCTGAGGGCTGATGACCCTCCTATGTGTGAGTCTTGTGGCACAGTTTTATCAATTAGACACATTTTAATCGAATGTCCAGTTTTTAGCAGTATCCGTCTTACCGCTTTTAATCATCTGACTGAGCCATATACACTCAGTCAGATTTTATCCGACAATGACAATGTGTCTGCTATTTTTAGATTTTTAAAGTCAATAAATATTTTTACTCGTTTATAAAATCTACATTTTTCTTATACTTCTTGACATAGTGACCTAACTAATTAGGTCACTGAAAGTTTAAATTATTTTATAAATGACATGGTCTTGGCGCATTATAGCCTTAGTAGCTAATGCGCCAATAAAACCAAAACCAAACCAAACCTTAAATGTCAATATCCAGGAAATTCTCCAATGGAACAAAGAAAATTTAGCTAAGTTCAATCCTTCTAAAACTGAGTCCTGCTTATTTTTCCCAAAAAAAAATTCTACAGATCCTATGCTCCTCTTCAGTGACACTCAAAATTTCTAGACATGATAACATATCTCTATTATGGATTACCCTGACTTCTAATCTCTCATGGCATAAGCACATCACAAATATTGCTTTCTCTGCATTAAAAAAACTGGGTTTTCTTTTTTGCTATTGGCATTATTTTTTTTTCTAATCAACTACTCATTCTGTACAAATCTCAGATCTGCTCTACTATGGAAAATTGTTCCTCAGACATGTTGCACCCAAAACCTTTCTGAAGCTTTCTAAAGACTTTGTTCTAAAGGGTGTCAGAATATAATTCAGGTTAATTAATGACCCATCTCTTACAGAGTCTTTCTAGTCTCTGGCTCGTAGACATTCAGTTTCTGCTACATTTATTTTTATAGACATTTCCACAAAACTGTTTTACTGAATTGGCATCTGTGATTCCTCCGTTGCCTTTGAAATTAATACAAATTGCTACAACCAGTCAGCAGCATTCACTGTCTAGCTCCAGACTCACATAACTAACTTTTCCTAATTTGTTCCCTCTGCTTCTTTTTTTTTTTTTTTTTTGGAATGACCTTCCTTCACAACAGCCTTCCTGAAAATAGGCACTATAGATTCTAATACTTCTTGTGTTTGTGATTTTCATTTAAAAAAAAAAAAAAAAATGCTCCAGACATGATAGGAAGTACTATATAGGGGAAGGTTCTCATTCCTGGCATACCATAATTAATAGAAAGAATTTATTTTGTAAGGATGGAATTCACTTGACGAAAAGAGGTGCAAGGGTCTTTGCTGAATCCACAGGAAGACTTTGAGTTTAGGGAAACTTTTAATTGGGAATAGGCAAGTCTCTGATAAGACTCAGATTAAAGATAACAAAGTTACACTTATACCCTTCCCAAGAATATTTGTGTGATACCTCATAATTCCACATACACAGACAGAGCCAAAATCAGAAACAATGATCTACAGCAGTTGCATGCTACAGAGAAAGACATGGGTAAATAATCACCAAATAAGTGATGTATCAGGACAGCAAAAAATAAGAAAATACAAAACTTAACCTCTGTGTATATAGTAATGTTAGGAGTGTTGTAAATAAAATGAGTAAACTTGAAGTTGGAATGGAAGTTGGAGTGAAGTTGGAATGAAAAGCCTAGTAGCCTCCAAAATTAGTCCCTGAAGGCTTCCCATTTAGAATTCACTGTTGGTAACATCATCAGTTGATCCCACTGTACAGAATTTAAAAACTGTCTGAGACCTCTGTAGTCACCTTTATGAAACAAAAGCCCTTCCCTTTAGCCTTGTTGGTAGTTACATATTTAAATAATTCCCACATCAATGCATTGTGATCACTTTCGCCTAGTGGTTCCTTTATCTGCAGATTCTTAATGCATGAAGAATCACTACTGATAATCAGATCAAGAGTATTACTCCCTCTGGTTGCCTCTTGAACATGTTGCTGAAAAAAACAGTCATCCAATAAATCCAAAAAAGTCTTGCTAGTGTGCCGGTGTTCAACCCACAATTAAAATCTCCCATTATAAGACATTCTGATTTACTAGCCCACTCTATTTCTCTGCAAAATTGCTCATTAATGCTCATCAGATTCATTAGGCCTATAACACACACCTACTCTCATTTTTCCTTTCCCAGTGCTTATTTCACACCAAACAGACTCAACACTGCATTGTCCTCCAACATCAATTGGATGCACTTCCTTAGATTTTATGTGTTTCTTAACTAACACCATAACCCCTCCTCTCTTCCTATCCTTTCTATACACATTGTACTCCCCAAATTCCAAATCTGCACTGCCTATATCTGTGTGACACCACGTCTCTGATATCCCAACAATATCTGCCTTTGATGTCTTGACTAACACTTCAAGCTCATCAAATTTATTAACTATACTCCTAGCATTGGTGTACATACAAGTATATATGCACCTGTTCCTGCTCCTAGCCACCCTAACACAGCCCATGTATTTACTTGTTCCACTCTAACTATCAGCAGCAGTGGAAATCTTCATTACCTTGCTTTCCAGTCTGCTGCCCATTCTAATAGAAGCAGTGCAAGAATCACTTTTGCCTTGCCTGCGGCCACTGTTAACCTTTTCACATCTAGACAAGACTTCAGTTATAGCTTGGACATAGCATAAGTTTGTTAAGGGGAAATCTTGTCTGACCAATTTGATTGGATACTATGATGTAGTTACAAAGGAACTGGTTGCAAAGAATATCTTTGATATCGTATATTTGAATCTTAGAAAGGCCTTTGATACTGTTGCACAAATTGGAGCAATGTGGCATTGGAGGCAAATTGCTGTTATGGATCAAGGGATGGTTGAGTGGGAGAAGATAGAGAGTGGTAATCAATGGACACTGCTCTTCGTGGACTAATGTTATTAGTGGAGTCCCTCAGGGTTCAGTGTTGGGTCCATTGTTGTTTTCTGTATTCATAAATGATATTGATGATGGTATATTAGGCTTAATGTCCAAGTTTGCAGACGATACGAAGGTTGGCAGGGTTGTTAATGACACCAATGGCAGTAAGCTGCTGCAACAGGATATAGAAAAGTTGAGCAGATGGGCTGAGAGATAGCCAATGAAGTTTAACATTGACAAATTATACAAATTATGTCATTATACAAATGACAAATTATACATTGACAAATAATTTAACATTAACTTCTGTTCCCGGAAAATTAATGGAGGCACTGGTGAAAGAAGCACTGCAGGATCATCTAGACAAGACTTCAGTTATAGCTAGGACACAGCATGGTTTTGTTAAGGGGAAGTCTTGCCTGACCAATTTGATTGGATACTATGATGCAGTCACAAAAGAACTGGATGCAGAGAATAACTTTGATATTATATACTTGGATCTTAGAAAGGCTTTTGATACTGTTGCACATGGAAGACTGCTGCACAAATTGGAGCAGTGTGGCATTGGAGGCAAGTTGCTGCTATGGATAAAGGGGTGGTTGAGGGGGAGAAGACAGAGAGTGGTAATCAATGGACACTGCTCATCGTGGACTAATGTTATTAGTGGAGTCCCTCAGGGTTCAGTATTGGGGCCTTTATTGTTTTCTGTATTTATAAATGATATTGATGATGGTATATCAGGCTTAATGTCCAAGTTTGCAGACGATACGAAGGTTGGCAGGGTTGTCAAGGACACTACTGACACTATGCTGCTGCAACAGGATTTGGAAAGGTTGAGCAGATGGGCTTCGAGGTGGCAAATGAAGTTTAACATTGACAAATGTAAAGTACTACATATGGGAAACAGCAACCCCAGAGCAACGTATCAACTCTGTGGTACTACACTGACAGTGGTAGAGAATGAAAGGGACCTGGGGGTGGTGGTGCAGGCAGATATGAAGTTCTCTGAGCAGTGCAGACGAGCTGCAAGAGTAGCTCATGGTGTATTGTCAATGATATATAGGAATTTTTCTAGCAGGGATAAGGAGGTGATTATTCCCTTGTATAAGGCAATGGTCAGGCCACACCTAGAGTACTGTATACAGGCCTGGAGGCCTCATTTCAGGAAGGATGTAGAGCTGCTGGAACGAGTACAGAGAAGGGCAACTAGATTGGTGAATGGGACAAAGGGGTTCTCTTACGAAGAAAGGCTTAAGTTTTGCAAATTACAGTGTCTGGAAACTAGGCACCAGCGGGGTGATCTGATAGAGGTGTACAAAGCCTTGAATGGTTTGAGCATGCTCAATGCTGATGGGATTCTTCCTCTAGCTCAGAAAAATCACCTGAGAGGGCATAAATTCAAATTGAGGAAAGACAGATGTAGGATAGATGTGCGGAAATTTGCCTTTAGCCAGCGGGTGGTTGGTGGGTGGAACAGACTTCCATCCCTTGTCGTGGAAGTTGATAGCCTAAATAAGTTTAAGGCTCAGCTGGACAGGTATTTCGAACGAACAGAGGGGTGAAGTGGAAGTGGTTATTTTTATTTATTTATGTTACTTTTTTTTTTTTTTTTTTTTTTTTTTTTGGCTGATGCTGCATAAGCTTGCTTTCTTGCATCAAATGCCTCTACTAATGCTAATGCTAATGCTAATGCTAAATGTAAAATACTTCATATGGGAAGCAGTAACACCAGAGTAATGTATCAACTTTGTGGTACTACACTGACAGTGGTAGAGAATGAAAAGGACCTGGGGGTAATTGTGCAGACATATGAAGTTTTCTGAGTATCAGTTTTATACAGGAATTTTTCTAGTAGGGATAAGGTGATTATCCTCTTGTATATGGCAATGGTCAGGCCACACTTGAGTACTGTATACAGGTCTGGAAGCTTCATTTTAAGAAGGACGTAGAGCTGTTGGAACGACAAACAAAATTAGTGAATTGAACAAAGGGTTTCTTTTACAAAGAAAGGCTTAAGTTTTGCAAATTACAGTATCTGCAGACTTAGACACCTGCGAAGTGATCTGATTGAGGTGTATAAAGCTTTGAATGGTTTGAGCATGCTCAATGCTGATGGGATTCTTCCTCTTGCTCAGAATAATCGCCTGAGAGGGCATAAATTCAAATTGAGGAAAGATGGTTGTAGAATAGATGTGTGAAAGTTTGCCTTTAGCCAGCGGGTGGTTGATTGCTGGAACAAACTTCCATCTGTCATTGTAGAAGTTGATAGCTTAAATAGATTCAAGGCAGAACTTGACAAACATTTGGAGCGAGTGGGTGGGTGAAATAAGTGTTTTTTTTTTTTTTTGGCTGATGCTATATAAGCTTGCTTGCTTTCTTGCATCATGTGCCTTTGCTAATGCTAAAGAAAAAAGGTCTGAGAATACCACTTCTCCCAAATCTATCCCAGACTGTCATCAGTCCAAGAAAATTTAAATCCTTGTTAAAGAATAAATGGGGGTTGTTAAGAGAATTATAAACACAGATATGGTAGTTAACAGTTCCATTTAGTTTAAATGTGACCATCAATCCACAAAACATTGTAAACAATATCTGGATTTGTAACATTAATGGCAAAAACCCATTCAGTGAATTCCAGTCTTCTGCCTGGGTCATCCTTATTTAAACTTTGTAGCAACATGGAATGATAAATCTTGTATTTAAGTTACAGGTTTACAAGTTTAAGTTAACTTGTAGTTAAGTTACACATTCTTTGAAATTTTTTCAGACTTCTTTTGATGTCCTCTCTTACATGTTCTAAATTGGCAGATATTTTTGTGATACAAGGTCTATCAGGTTTTGGTAGATTGTGCATGGTCCTCACTTCATCATATGTCTTCACAATTTGCTTTATAGTCTCTATTGTGGTTGGTTTATGTTCAAAAAATCTTTAACTAGCATGCAACTTCTGCAGCATTTTCATATTTTGCATACTACATTACAATTTCAATTTATCCTTCACTGTAAGATTCATAGTGCTTTCCTAGTTCTATCTATTCTAAATCAATCAAAAAAATATATATAAACTATTTTTCAAATAACCTATGCATATCTGCATCAGCGATTATTCAAAACAGTTTCCTTAATATACAGCAGACTCTCGATTAACCGGGATCGGATTAACCGGGACACTTCAAGATTCCAAATTTAAAAAAAAGCAACAACCAGAAATCATAAAATTCAAGTTATAAACAGATATTTTGCAAGTTGTAAATAAGCGACAAGAATCGGCATTATAAGTCGTCATTGGGAGCTTAATGTGCCTATTATCTTGCAACCCTGCTGTCTTCACATCCGCCGCTCAAAAAGAAAAAAGAAGGGAAAAAAAAAAAAAAAAAAAAGAGAGAGAGAGAGAGAGAAAAAAGAAATGTTTAGTTTGTTTTAGTGCATTGCTTTGATTGTTATGTTCTGTTGCAGTGCAAAAAGACAAATTTTGTTTCGTTATTTAGGTCAGGGATGTCAGAGTTTTTTTTATAGTATTTTTTATTTTTTTTTTGTTTAGAAATTGCGAAAATGAGGGTAAACGCAAAAGATTTGCGCTTTCAGTTAAACAAAAACTTGAAATTATTCAAAAGTTTGAAAACGGTGCATCTGTTAAATCTCTAAGGAATCATAATAAGAATATATGAAAATGGCTAAACATCGCACTGAATTCATATTTGTCAATAATAAATATAGTAGCACTATGTTATTAGGCATTCCCGAGTTACATAAAACTTGACGAAGTAAGAAGTCCTGGAATGTATCCTTATGTATGTCGGGGACTTTTGTATTTTTGGATTAACCAGGAAATCAATTATCCGGGATCTGTTTTTTACCATCTATCCCCGAAAATCGAGAGTCTACTGTATGTAGGTACCACCCTATATATATATATATATATATACAGGAAACCCTTGATTAGTGCGGTTTTGAACAATGTGGTTTTAATTAGTGCGCAAAATTTTTTGATATTATCCCCTTAATATATGCATTATCAAATTTGATTAGTGCGCTGTTTTTTTCTTGTGGTGCTTGGCAACTCCGAAACGCTCGACAGCAGCACCCCATACCACTCTGAAATTGAAATTTGCTCTGGTAACTCATATTCTTATATAATTTTAGCGTTAATGCAGATATTACATCATTATGCTAAATGTACAATTAATGTAGTTTAAGTAGTATGTGATGTATGTTTGATTCTGTATTATTTTCGCTCTGATATTTCACAATTTGTTCAATTTTAGCGATTCCTGTGTAGCATTAGCGAGGATCTGGCGCTAATTTCATCTTGTATGAAAGCTGTGTGAAAGTGCTCCATAAAGTACTCACTCTCACTACTCACTAGTTGCTGGGCAGTTCCTCAGCAATCCTCGACGAGTGTAGAAGTGCGGCAGGCTTATCGCTCATCCTAACAAAACAATTTTTTTTTTTAAATTACCTTTCATTGCTATGGACAGGAAAAAGAGTAATAAACAAAAAGTCATCACTTTGGATACTAAACTTGACATCATTAAGAGATTTGATAATGACGAAAGCAAAGCAAACATAGGTAGGGCACTAGGCTTTGGTGAGTCAACCAATTAAGTTCCCGGTTAATCCATACGCTCCATTTTGAAAAAAGCAGGTAAGTACCGGGGAAAAAGGCAAAATGGCATCTGCATCTTTAAGTATGCAGTGTACTAGGAATAGAAGTCCATTAATGATTGAAATGGAAGATTTGCTTTTTATTTGGTTAGAAGATTGTAATCAGAAATGCATTCCTATTGATGGAAATAACATCAAGATTAATTTACAATTAATGACCAAGGAGTTAAAGCTTTGAGCCTTTTTTCTTCATTAAAAGAAAACAAATATCAAGGGGATACTTCAACATTCTCGGCTAGTAAAGGCTGGCTAAAAAATTTCAAAGCTCAATCTGGCATAAAAAATATTAAATTAACAGGTGAAGCAGCCAGTGCCGATAAAGATGCAGCAGCCAAATATCCCATTGAACTGAAGAAAATAATTCAAGAAAATGGGTATGATTATCGTCAGATTTTCAATATCGACGAAACTGGCCTTTTATGGGAAAAAATGCCAACGAGAACATTTTTGGCAAGAAAAGAAGCAACCGTACCAGGTCATGAAGCATCCAAAGTTAAATTAACACTTCTACTTGGAGGTAACGCTGAAGGAGTTGCAAATTGAAACCGATGCTAATTTATCATACAATGAACCCAAGAGCGTTAAAAGGCTGTAACAAGCAATCCCTTCCAGTAATTTGGAAATCAAATAAAAGGACTTGGGTGACAAAGCAGTTGTTCGAAGAATGGTTCACTATGCATTTTTGTCCCTCAGTCGAAAAATACTGCAAGGCAAATAATTTAGATTTCAAAGTTCTCTTAATTTTAGATAATGCCCCTGGGCATCCTACCTCACTCACTGATTTAAATAACAATGTGAAGGTTATATTTCTACCACCAAATACGACTTCGTTACTCCAACCAATGGACGAAGGAGTTATTTCTACATTCAAAGCATATTATTTGAGATGAACTTTTGCTCAGGCAATTCAAGCTACAACTGGAGATGATGCAATCACTCTCAATGAATTTCGGAAAAAACACAATGTTAAAGAAGCATTTGAGAACATGCACAAATCGTGGGAAGAAATGACAAACAGCTGCACGAGAGTAGTCTGGTAGAATCTTTTGCCTGAATGTGCAAATGATTTTTGCGGTTTCATTAATCCTGTCAACAAAGTTATTGATGAAATTACTACAATTGGAAAAGACCTCGGCTTTGAGGAAGTAGATTCGGAAAACATTAGAGAATTATTGGAATCGCATTCAAAAGACTTAAGTAATGACAATCTTCTTGAAATTGAGCATCAACATGCATACGAGGAAGAAGACGAAAATGAAGCAGAAGAAAAGCAAATTGCTCCCAAAGAAATTTCATTCAAAAAACTTGAACTATTTAATACACTTGAAAAAGCAAAAGAACTCATATTAGAGATTGATCCAGATGCAGAGAGAAGCATGAACATTCATTGAGGGTTAGGGTTGAGGGTATTGATTGTTATCGCAAAATTATGGAGGAAAGGAAGAAAGCTACCACTGTTCAATTGAAGTTAGATAAGTTTTTTTGCAAAAAATAAAATTTAAATCATACTATATTTTTTAAATTTATTCCTTAATAATTTAAGAACTATGCAGTGCATTATAGGTACGTATTGAGTAAGAAAAAATATGTTTTTACAATTTTATAATTTTCAAGGATTCATTATAACTATTCCCATTGTTTCTTAGGTTTGATTAGTGCAGTTTTAATATGTGCGGTATATTTCAAGGATTCATTAACCGCACTAATCAAGGGTTTCCTGTATATATATATATATATATATATATATATATAGTGGATGCTGCTTATTGTGATCACTTCAGGACACAGCTTGACTGAAAACAATAACTGATTGATAACAAGGATTCAACTATTCAGCATTTGTTTATTAATGCATACTTTATATAAAATACTTTAATTTGACTTGAATTTTTAATTATAATTAATTAAATTTAACCTAATTAAATTTAATCTGTTCACTTGTCAATAAAAATGAAACTGTTATAATGTTTCTGGAAATCCATACAAACTGTTACAAACAAATAAAGAAAATATTAAAATCAAAAAATTAGAAAAGGATTAAATTCTCTGCTGTAAAACAGCCAGATTGGTAGGAGTAAGATACTGTACTTTCTTTCATGGAGTAATGACACCAACAACCATATGAGTTATACAAAGCAAGAGTGGTAACTAGACATGCAATGTATGAGTTTAAGAACAAATTGGAACGTTACATAATCACTTCCACTGCACTTGTGTAAACCACAATAAGGCAAAAAGCAATAACATAAACTGAAGCCCTGATTACAATTAAACAGTATTTTTTCTATATATTAATATACATCTAATTGGGATTTCATAAAAGCAAAGAAATATAATTACCAAAACATTGCATTTTTTTCTGAAATGCTAAATATTGTATCTTTATAATATCGGTGTGGATAAACCATAGATAACTCTTAAGAAACAACTACGATAGTAGTTTTTTCTTAAGAGTTACCATGGTAACTCATTGTGAAGGATGAACACAATATGAGATACAGAGGAAATGATGCCTCCCATACTACTGTCAGTTTTTTCATAAGAGTTATCTATGGTATATCCACACCGATATTATATAGATAAAAAAGCTCTTACTCTTAACATATTATGCTTTGTTGCATTTAGTTATTTTAAATATTGTATAAAAATTTAATATCACTGTTTTTTTTACCCTTCAGGTTACCATTAAAGGAAACAATACATGGTAGTGGCTTCAAGGTTTGTGAAGTTGCATTTTTATTGAGTCTAATTAATTTTATAAAATTATATAAAAAAATTTTAAATTGAATTTTTGAAAATTATCTATTATAAAAGTTTACTGGTAACTTTATAATTATAATTGTGATGCACTGAAACTTACATAAAAGCCAAGTACGTTTAACTGATCGATAGATTACATCATTAACATTTAGTAATCTTAATAATGTAATACATCAATCAGCTAAACATATGTTATTAGAATATATTTGTTAAATCCATATATGGATTTAACAAATATTTGATATTATAATGCACTTACAAAGGAACTGGATGCAAAAAAATAAGTTTGATATCATATACTTGGAAAGCTTTTGATACCGTTGCGCTTAAAAGACTACTGAAGAATTTGGAGTAGTGTGGCGTTAAGGGCAAGTTACAAACAAACCTTAAAAGTTAATAACAAACAAAAATTTGGTATTTTATTGGTATTATTCTTCTTATTATTATTATAAAATTATTATTATTATAAATTATTTCTCCCTGATTGGGGGTTCCACCTCGTGACAGGTATTGCTACCAAGTACACAGGGTGGTTGTTGTTATGTCTGGTTTTACTGTTGGTCGATGGCGTACTGTGTCCATAGTTGCCGATGTGCCTAATAAATCCCTAAACAAACAACAACTGTTGGTCAAGGAGCTCTCTGACTATCTTACAAGTGTTCAGGATTGTGACTTTTTGGAATTCCTTGTAGGTGTTCGCTGGGAGACCTATCGATGCTGGTCTATTGCTGGGAGAGCTATTGCTGCTGTTATGTAGGGTCTTTGGCATCATACCGGCGGTTGACACAATGATTGGAATGGTCGTTACTTGTTGCATATGCCACATCTTTTCGCTCTGCTGTCTTAGGTTCGTGTACTTCCTGATTTTTTTCCCCATGGGTTTTCTGCGGGTTGCAAGTGTTGAGTACCGCTATGTCAATCACATAGGTAGCCTTTTCCTTCTTGTCCACAAGGGTTATGTCCGGTCTGTTGTGCAGGATTGTCTTATCCGTTATTATTGAGCAGTCCCAGTTCAGTTTGTGGGTTGGGGTCTCTAGTACTGCTTGGGATTCATACATGTAGTATGGTACACTTTCTTTGATCAACTGGTATTTCCTTGCTTCTAATGTATTATCGTGGCTATCTGGTCATGTCTATGAGCGTACTCAATCTGGGTGATCACCATGCATCCCACAGTGATGTGTTGGATCATTTCTGAGGCCAGGTGGCATTGTCAACAGGTGTCATCAGACACTCCAGGCTCCTTGGTGATGTATTTTGTATAGTTTCTGGTGTTGATTACCTGGTCTTGGATGACGAGCATGAATCCTTCAGTCTCTGAGAAGAGTGTCCCACTCATGAGCCATGCATTGGAAACACTTTTATCTATGTGATCTTGATAGAGATGATTGTAGTCTCTGCCATGGAATATCTTCTTTGCTCATCTTTCTAGCTTCGTTTGTGCCTCCTGGTTGGGAGGGGACTCCTCAGTTAGGTTGAGTGGGGGTATACCACTTGTCTATCTTCCATATGGCCTGGCGGAGTGCTGCTGTGTGTTTCTGGAAGTAATTCTTCAGGTTAGCAATTGCTGTTTTCTGTTGCTCAATGAGGTCTATCAGGCTCCTTCCTCCTTCTTTCTGAGCAATTGTCAGTCATGCATTGGAACAGGCCCCTTCCTCCTTCTTTCCGAGCAATTGTCAGTCTCTCCACGGCTGACTTGGGTGTTGTTGGTGGCTCTTGGTCATCATTGTCCTTGTCTTTCTCATGATATCCTCCAGCTCGGTGTTAGTCCAATCTATGACTCCAAGGGAGTATGTTAGCACTGGGACTGCATAGGTGTTTATGGCTTTAACTGTGTTCCCTCCATTCATCTATGCATTCAACAGGCTTCCAAGTCTCTGATGGTATTTTTCGGTCAGGCAGGCATTAATTTCCTTGTGCTGTAACTGCTGAGCCTGCATCACCCCAAGTATTTGTAGACCTCTCCCTCTGCCATGGCTTCGATCTTTTTACCAGTCTGCAGCTGGTAATTTCGGTTGACTAATTTTCCCTGGTGCAATCCGTGGGTCTTACATTTGTCTAGACCAAATTCCATCCTAATATCATTGCTGAATTCTTTGGTGATCTGGAGTAGTTGCTGGAGTTGGTTCTCAATTCCTGCGTAAAGCTTGATGTCATCCATGTACATCAGATGGGTTAGGGTGTACAGATTCTTACTTCCTTCTTTGAGGTTATATCCATACTTGCTGCTGTTGAGCATGGTTGATAGCAGGTTAAGATCGCTAGACAGAACCACTGTGGGCTCAGGGCATCCCTGAAAGATTCCTCTTCTGGTGGAGATTGGCCTGCTTGTGATGTTGTTGACCTTAATGGTGGTACTCCATTTCGCCATCGTCTCTCCTAGGAAGTTTATCACTATCGAATTGACTTTGTAGATGTTCAGCGCCTCTATTAGCCAGCTATGAGGCACAGAGTCGAAGGGCTTTGCAATAATCGATGTAGGCAGTGTACAGGTTGTGGTGCTTCTTGTAGGCTTGCTTTATAACTATGGCATCTATGGTCAATTGCTCCTTGCATATTTACTATTATTTGGCCATTATGTTCTGACTCTCCAAGTGGTCTGATATCTTCTTGGTTTTGCAGCTGGTCAGGATCTTGTTCATCATTAGGAGGCAGGTGATTGGCCTGTATTTCGCTGGGTTTCTTGTATCTTCATCTTTGGGCTTAGGATATGTGATTCCTTGAGTGAGAAACTTCGGGATTGTCTCTGGGTGCCTTATCATTCGGTTGAACTGCTCTGCTAGGTGCTTGTGTGTGCAAGTGAGCTTCTTGTACCAGTAGTTGTGGACATTATCTATTCTTAGAATTTGCCAGTTGTGAGAGTTCTTGATCGTCTGTTTTACTTCTTCCTCCAAAATCTCATGCTCTCTCTCATATCTTGTATGTCCTTGGTTTTCTCCCAATCTAGTTCTAACCAGGGGGCTTTGCTGTTATGTCTTACTTCCTTGCTCCATATATTGCCCCAGAGCTCCTCATTCGTCTTCTGCTCGGGTAGTCCATTCCCCGTGTTCTCCGAGACTCCCGTAGAAGGCTCTTTGGTCCTCATCTGAAGATTCGGTTATTTATTTTCCTCTGGGAGCTCTCTTTGTATCGGTGTAGTCTCTTGCTGAGTGCAAGGAGGTTCTGCTTCAGTGTGTCCAAGTTCTCTCCTATTCTCTTATTTTCTGTCTTGTGTTTACTGTGAACACTGTCTTTCTTGAGGATGCTCTTCACTTTTCCAATCAATTTCTTACTCCTGTTAACCTGCTGGTATTGGGTCAGTTGGCTCTTAATTCTTCTATCTTCTGCTGAAGTCTTCTTTCCCAAGCCTCTTTTTTTCAGTTCTTCTGCTGCTGGTCTCTCGTTTCTCTTCCATTAATCTGAGTGGCTGCTATGGCAGCACAATATACGGCTGTATGGATGGCCTTCAGTGTTACATCATTGTTGTCGAGGTAATGTGGTATTATTTGCTGATTGACGTAGTCTGTGACTCTCCACAAGGTTCTATTACTTGGGTCTTTGTGAGGTCCATTCCTTCTGTTAGGGCCTTCTTCCACTCGTCTTCTATTCTGGATATCATGACCTCATCTCTTTCCACTTCAGCTGCTGTGGATTGTATTCTTGCTCTTCCTCCTCTAGTTCGGTAGTGGTATGTTCTTCCTCCTCTGGTTTCATATTGACCGTATCCTTTGTAGTTGATTGCTCACATCTTGCTTGATTTTTTCCAAGATCGCAGGAGCTATCAGGTTCTTCGTGATGATGATGATCCTTCTCTGGTGCTGTTATTCCCGGATATTCAGGTCACCGACCTCAGGTTGGTGACCTGAATATCCGGGAATCGTTCCAACTTCTTGGTATGTAGTCTCACCCTGTAAGTTGTCATATCATTCTCTAGCTTCGTTATTTCGTGGTATGCTTGCATGATGTACGTATTCATTTCGATGCTCCACTTCATGCGTTGGTGTTTTCTTCCTTCATTGGTGGTCATTAGTGCAGTTGCACAGGAAGCACTTCCAGTTGGTAGGTCTGGATGGTCTTGCCCTTCTCTTGTGGGCAAGACCATGTCATATGGAGGACAGCGGCATTTGCTCCACTGTCTTTCTCGGGTGACTGACTCTGACTTTTTGAACTGACCCCTTTGCCTAAGGCCTGAATGCGAGTGACTTTATCCTGTGCCACACTCAATGCAGTATGATTAATATTTCTCTGCAACATCCTCCATCTATGGAGGTGGACCTGTTTAGCTTCAGCTTATGTCCAGTAGTAGTTTTCAGGAGTGACACCAGATGTTGCCACAATCTGTCTTAGCCACCACTCCGCCCTTGGGGTAGGTAGGTCCACTGGATCAATTAATTTTTTAATTAATTTATTATTATTATTATTCTAATTTATTACCATTATTATACCAGTCTCCGAGCATGGTGGAGCTGCGTTTGTTTCCACCTAGGCGGGACTCAAGCCCTGGTTCATCAGGCTGGTAGTCCAGTGTCGTAACCGCTGCGCCATCGTGCCCCTTTTTATTATTATTATTATTGTATTGTATTGTATTGTATTGAAATTATTATTCTTAATATTGACACAGACATTATTAGAGAATTTAGTAGATTCTTTTAACTTACATTTAAACAACAATAACTTCATAATGATTTTATTTATAGATTTGACCAAAGCATATGACTTAATTGATATCCCAATATTGCAACAAAAATTACTGAAATATGGTATTAGGGGAAGAATCAATTAACTCTTAGCATGTTATTTAACCAAAAGAAAAATAACAGTTGAAGTAGAAAATACAAAGGGAAAATCATATAATGTAAGGAGAGGAGAGGAGTACCTCAGGGCACTCATGCAGGGCCAGTCATGTTCAATATCTATATAAATGACATATTCGAAGTAATTAAGAACTCCTTTATAAAAATTTATGCAGATGATATAATCTTATATACAGTTGGAAAGAACTTAACAAAAATGACTAAAGATTTACAGCAGGATGTAATACATTTACAAACTTGGTTGCATGCTAATATATTAGCACTCAGCTTTGAAAAAACAAAATTTTTGGTAATTAAACCTCCTCATCAGATCTTGGATAGTCATCCTTCTATTAAATTACATAAACATGAATGCCTACATGATCAGAATTTCCAGAATTGCAAATGTCAAACTGTGGTAGAAGTTTCAAATCATTGTTACCCTGGGTTATGGATTGACTGCAGTCTGAGTTGGGCAATTCATATAACAAATTTGTACAAAAAAAATGAGATATTATGTGTACTTTTTTTACTACATTAAGAATAAGTTAAATCTTAGAACAAAAGTTACCTTATATTATGCATTAGTGGACTCCCAACTCAATTATTTAGTAAATGTATGGGCACGAGTAAATATAACTGAAATAAGGGTAATAAACAACTTAATTAACAGGATTTTGACTTTTAATGGGGACAAACTTTTGGAATGACCAAAGTCAGAATGACAGAATAAGAGAAAGCAATTTTTGTTGAAATATAAAATACTTTATCCAGTTCAAAAACTGAAGTTAAATTTAATCTTGAAAAATCTTAACACTATTTTTGAAGAGTTGAATCTGAAAAGGAATTTCTCACATAATTTAAGGAACCCAAAAGCAATTGTTTTTGGGTTCCGAGGGTACTAAATAGATTTGGAAATACAATGAATATAATAAACAGTTTGTTGGCTAGTGTTGATTTCAAGCTCAGGAGAAGTTATTCTATCTCATAACCTCACCTGCTGATGAGGCTAGTGGGAGTCAGACGTGTTCAAAGCCACTAAGTGGATTTTCTTATTTATTGATTTGAAATTATTGTTTTTCTAAAAATTTTTGATTTAAATTTAGTAGTATAGCATTATTTTGTGATTTTCTGATTAATCTGGTGTATTTATTCTTTACTCGGCCTTGTAATTGCATAAAAGTATCGGTAAGGATATCAAATCCACGTATTACAAGTTGCAGCTTCGCTGAACGAGAGGTTTTTCAGCCATATTTAGCCGCTTTATTGACTAATTGTTACATCAAATTATTTTCTATAAGTAGCTTATAGATCTAGTCAGGATCTGTAGTTTATTCTGAATTGAGACAACGAGATTTGGAAGTTAATTAATACTTAAGTGTCCGTAGATTTACCGTTCTTAACTTCCCGCCATTGTTATACGACACAGCGTTATATCCTGAACTAGATAGCTTAAGCTTAGTATAGTACAGTATATAATATAATATTGTCAATTAATCAGTAAAATCTATTAATTTTGTTAAACTTCGTTGTCAATTAATTGTACTTTTAACTAAATACATATAACGACTTAGATTACAAACGTAACATAATTAATTAATACATAACTTAATACGGAAGTTATATAAACGGAATTCGTAGATAATACTTAATACTGAAAAATATATATAGCGTTATAACTGTGTTGGGATACAAGTTTAGGGTTATAATTTTGTACTGAAATTGAAATTTTATTGAAATTAAATCGAAATCATGACTCAGACCAGAGCAGCAAAGGAAAAGGCTCAAACTAATGGGAGTGCTCAGAGGAGAACTGAGAGGGCAGTTGCCCTCTGAATCACAGCCTTTTAAAATGCACTGCTTGCATGATGTTTGTGGAGCAATCGGGTAAGGGACATGATATTACCATGGTGGATGTCTTTGTGTATGCGCGATGCAAGGAGCGTAACTAAATCAGGCGACAACTCAGTGTTGTTATGGGCCTATATGAGAGCTTGAAGGACAGGGTGGATGTCCACGAAGGATCTAAATTGAGAGGCCCATCAAGCTCTCAGCTACCCACATAAACGCCAGAGCAACACAGCGGCAACCCCCAAGGCAGAATGCACTGGTCCCACAGGAACTAGTAGTTGTTGGTGACTCTATTGTCAGGCAAATGGGGAACATGCTTTGTAAAAAGGATACGTGAAACAGGACCATGGTATGTCTGCCAGGGGCAAAGGTTGATGATGTTGTAGAGCGGATATCATCTTTTAAGGGTACAAAAGGTGATATAGTTGTACAAGTTGGCACAAATGATATTACAGGTCATTGTTGAAAAAAAGCCGTGAATTAGGGTTGAATTTGAAAGTGTCTACAATTCTGCCCAGATACGATAGGAGGGAGTATATGATGAGAGCCTTGTCGATCAATTCGGCCCTGGAAAGATTGTGCAAGACTGAAGGGGTAGAATTTTTTTCAGCCTGGACTGTACTTGTTAACAGGAGAGACTGCTTATGGAGGGATGGGATACACTTAAATAGAAAGGGTGCAAGAATATTTGCTGATGCTATCGAGGCAGTGTTAGGTGGGTCGGAAAACTGCTAGCTTGGGGGGAGACAAAGACTAATAGATTAGCAGTAGCAACTGGCAGAGGTGAAAGAGATTGTTGCACTGCTTCTATTGGAATGAACAGAAGCCTGAAAAACAAGATGCAGGATATTTCAGTGACTGCTGGGAGTCATTGCGGTACAAGTAAACACATGGATTGTGTTAGGGTAGCTAAGAATAGGAACAGGTGCATGTATACTTGGGTGCACACCAATGCTAGGAGTTTGGTAAATAAATTTGATGAATTTGAAGTATTGATCAAAACATCAAAGGCAGATATGGTTGGGATATCAGAGATGTGGTGTCACACAGATATAAGGAATGCAGAACTGGAATTTGGGGAGTACAATGTGTAAAGACAAGATAGGAAGGGAGGAGGGGTTATGCTATTAGTTAAGAAGCACATAAAATCCAAGGAAGTGACGCCAGTTGACGTTGCTGAACAGTGCAGTGTCGAGTCAGTTTGGTGTGACATAAGCATTAGGAGATCAAAATTGAGAGTAGGAGTGTGCTATAGGCCTAATGACTCTGATGAGTATAATAAGAAGCTGTACAGGGAAATAGAGTGGGCCAGTAAATCAGAGAGTCTTATAATGGGGGATTTTAATTTCCCAGATATTGACTGGAATTTGTGGGTTGGTCACTCACATGCTAGCAAGGCTTTTGTGGATTTATTGGATGATGTTTTCTACATCAGCATGTTCAGGAGGCAACTAGAGGTAGTAATACTCTTGATTTGATTATCAGTAGTGATTCTTCATGCATTAAAAATCTGCAGATAAAGAAACCACTAGATGGCAGTGATCACAGTGTGCTGAACTGCGATTTACTCAGAGGTAACTACAATCAGAGGTAAAGGAAAGGGTTATTGCTTTCGAAAAGGCAACTACGATGGTCTGAGACAGTATTTAAATTCTATACAGTGGGACCAACTGATGATGTTACCAACAGCAAATTCAAAATGGGAAGCATTCAAAGAACTTATCTTGGAAACTAGTAGGTTTTACATACCAACTAAGAAATATTGTTCAAAGTTTAGGACTAAATGGATGTCTGAGGAACTAATGAGACATAAGGCAGAGAAGAAAAATGCATGGGATACATATAAATTAACATGTGACACAGAAGCCTTAATCTGTAACCAAGTTACAAAGTTGGTTAGGCAGGCGAAGGCAGATTACGAGAAATCTTTGGCAAAGGATGCAAAGAAAAACAGCAAAGAGTTCTTTACTTATAAAATCCAGAAGGAAGGAGATGAATCAGATTGGTTCACTTGATATCAATGGTTCAACTCTTGAAGATCCTGCTCAGGAAGCTAACAAACTAAATGAATATTTTGCATCGACATTCACCCATGAGGAGTTATTCAGCGAGGGGAATGCCAGAGGTGTATTCAACTGTGGCAGTAAGCTAGATAATCTTGTAATAACTGAGAGTAAAGTGGAGGAGAAATTGTTGAAGATAAACACAAGAAAGGCACCTGGGGTGGATGGGATCTATCCAGTTATATTAAAAGAGGCAGCAAAGGAAGTAAGCAAACGCTTAGCCATAATTATGAGAGCTTCCTTGGACACAGGGGAGGTACCCATAGACTGGAGATGTGCAAATGTGACCCCAGTTCACAAAGGAGGATCAAAGGCTGACACAAGTAATTATAGACCTGTGAGTTGAACTTCTGTTCCAGGAAAATTAATGGAGGCACTGGTTAAAGAAGCACTGCAGGATCATCTAGACAAGACTTCAGTTATAGCTCGGACACAGCATGGTTTTTTTTAAAGGGAAAGTCACAGGGACTCACATCTGGTGATTGTGGGCTTGACACACCCAGGGTCCTGAGCTGGATATCATCATTCTTCTCTTTCTTGGTGATTCCCTTCTATTTTCTCTCTCTCTCTCTCTCTCTCTCTCTCTCTCTCTCTCTCTCTCTCTCTCTCTCTCTCTCTCTCTCTCTCTGGGTAATTCAGAAATTTTTTTTGCTAGTGCAGCATAAGCCTCAGGCTTCCTTGCACCATATAGCTAATAATAATAATAAAATCTTGCCTGAACAATTTGATTTGATACTATGATCCAGTAACAAAAGAACTGGATGCAGGGAATAACTTTGATATTATATACTTAGATCTTAGAAAGGCTTTTGATACTGTTGCACATGGAAGACTGCTGCACAAATTGCAGCAGTGTGGCATTGGAGGCAAATTGCTGCTATGGATAAAGGGGTGGTTGAGAGGGAGAAGACAGAGAGTGGTAATCAATGGACACTGCTCATCCTGGACTAACATTATTAATGGAGTCCTTCAGGGTTCAGTATTGAGTCCATTGTTGTTTTCTGTATTTATAAATAATATTGATGATGGTATATCAAGCTTAATGTCCAAGTTTGCAGACGATACAAAGGTTGCAGGGTTGTTAAGGACACTTCTGACGCTATGCTGCTGTAGCAGGATCTGAAAGGTTGTAGCAGATGGGCTGAGAGGTGGCAAATGAAGTTTAACATTGACAAATGTAAAGTACTACATATGGGAAACAGCAACCCCAGAGTAGCATATCAACTCTGTGGTACTACACTGACAGTGGTAGAGAATGAAAAGGACCAGCGGGTAATTGTTCAGGCAGATATGAAGTTCTCTGAGCAGTGCAGACGGGCCGCACGAGTAGCTCATGGTGTCTTGTCAATGATATACAGGAATTTTTCTAGCAGGGATAAGGAGGTGATTATTCCCTTGTATAAGGCAATGGTCAGGCCACACCTTGAGTACTGTATACAGACCTGGAGGCCTCATTTCAAGAAGGATGTAGAGCTGTTGGAACGAGTACAGAGAAGGGCAACAAGATTAGTGAATGGAACAAAGGTTTGCTGTTACGAAGAAAGGCTTAAGTTTTGCAAATTACAGTGTCTGGAGACTAGGCGCCTGCAAGGTGATCTGATTGAGGTGTATAAAGCCTTGAATGGTTTGAGCATGCTCAAAGCTGATGGGATTCTTCCTCTTGCTCAGAATAATCACCTGAGAGGGCATAAATTCAAATTGAGGAAAGCCAGATATAGGATATATGTGTGGAAATTTGCCTTTAGCCAGCGGGTAGTTTTCTTGGTGGAACAGACTTCCATCCCTTGTTGTGGAAGTTGATAGCGTAAATAAATTTAAGGCTCAGCTGGACAGGTATTTCGAACGAATGGAGGGGTGAAGTGGAAGTGGTTTTTTTTTTTTTTTTTTGGCTGATGCTGCATAAGCTTGCTTTCTTGCATCATATGCCTCTAGTAATGCTAATGCTAATCTCAAGATTAAATTTCCTAATAAGATAATTTTTGATACTCAATGATACAGTAGATTAGAATTGCTATACAGATAAATTACTATCTCTGTTTGCAGTGTGAATGTGCTATGTGTTGTGATTTCATTATCTTTTCTATTAAATATCAAATTTGTATGAAAAACTGTTGTATATGAAGAATCACAACTTGTTGTCAAGAAATTTACTTTTCTTAACAAGTTCATTTATTGTAAAAAAATTCTTTTGATGAAAATAAATTGTATTGTATTGTAAAAAAAATATATACATATATATAAAAAATTATTATTACAATTATTATAAAAATTATTATTAGTAGTAACATGTGATGCAAGGAAGCAAGCTTATAAAGCATCATCCAAAAAAATAAAATAAAAAAAAGCCTTCTCACATCACTTGTTCATCCCCTCCAGTAATTTGTCTAATTCTTGCTTGAATATATTGAAACTGCCCACTTTCCACAACAATACCAAATAGAAATTTATTCCAAAAGTCAACCACTAGCTGGCTGAAGGCAAACATCCTCACATCTATCTTGAAAATATCCTTCCTCAATTTGAATTTATGCCCCATCATGTGTTTTCGTCTGAGGAAGAATGCCATCAGCATTGAGCTTGCTCATTCCATTCAGAGCCTTAAAAACTTCAATCAGATCACCTCGCAGTTGCCTAGTTTCAAGACACTGTAATTTGCAGAACCGAAGCCTGCCTTGGTAAAACCACCCTTTCATTCTTTTCACCAATCTTGTTGTCCTTATTTGTGCTTGTTCCAGTAGAACTGCATCCTTCCTAAAATTAAACCTCCAGACCTGTATATGGTACAGTCAGTCCTCATATAACACGTGTTTACATTACACAAATTCGATCATACACGATTTATAAATAGGGGAACGGTATCTTATATAACACAAACCGAATTCGCTTATGCACGATTCGCCTTTGTGTTTACAAGAAATGGTAGTTGAACGCGGAATCACCCCAACCGAACACAACACGATAGGAATGAAGAGAAGATTCTGAAAATGTATTTATGTTTTTTATATCAGGGAAGGGGAAACACATTTCACCATAATAATATAAAAACCCACACAATTCCAGCTATCGGTATTATCGCAAATGCAATTAGATCGAGTTTACTACCAGTTTATAACAGATTCCACTAGCAGAAACGCAACTGGATATTGTTTTTATTTTTTTATGGTAGTAACCCCTAGATATGTGCTGTAGTAAAATGTGAGGTGTTAATAGTGTTGTTTATACGGTGTTGTTTATTCAGTTGCTGCACGCGCGCAACTTTGTTTATGTGTATCAAGCGTGTCTCCTCGTTTTGTAATTTTGCTTTATTCCCTAAAAATTAGTAAAATACTTAAAAGGTGTGAAAAGGAAGCATCCTGGTGAAGACACTACAGATTCAGAGAGAAAAAGAAAAGCAATATCGATAAACAGAGGCGGACTGGGTCAAAAAGTCTTATCCGGGAAAATTTGTAGTGGCCTCATACTAGCGTTTATGGCCAAAATCACACCGGCCTCCGGCCCACTGGGGTTTCCCCGGTAAGACTTATGGCCAGTCCGCCTCTGCGGATAGAGAAAAAATATGAAATTGTGAAACGTTTTGAGCGAAATGAAAGACCATGTGATATTGCACGTGCTACAGACCCAAATGAGGCAACGCCGAAATTACAAAGAATGCAGAGAAAATAAAAACAACTTTCATAGCAGGAACAACTCAAAGTGTAATTAAAATCCATTAGATTAATACACAAAGAATTGGAAGAGATGGAACGGCTGTCATCTGTTTGGATAGAAAATCAAACAAAAAAACAAGTTTGCTTATGATAGAAGTAAAAGCATTAACAATATTTTATTACGATTATTTATTGTGTTTGGTAATGTTTTGGTTACAAATGTGTGTTCAATCTTGGGTGGTCGGCACCTAACCCTATTTTTCCCATAGGGCCTGTTGTTCATATTGCACCATTTTGCATTGCACGAAGGTTTCTAGGAACACAAGTATCGTGCTATACGAGGACTGACTGTACTCAAAATGCAGCCTAACCATTGCCTTACCGAACAAGAGAAGGCGTCCCTGTAGCCAGGTGGGAAGGAGCAGCAGTGCATAGCACACACTTCTTGATTAGACCGGGGTTCGAGCCTGTCACCACCAAATACGGAGGATGCGGAAAGGTCAGGGAATGACCACCGCATATCCTGGAGCAATATGGCCTTAGTTGCTAATGCTCCTAAAAACCCAAATAACTAACTAACTAACTAACTAACCGAACAAGAGAAAACTTTTAGCATTAAAATTAGTAGTGGCATGTAATGCAAGAAAGCCAGCTTATACAGCATCAGCCACACTTCCTTATCCCTGCTAGCAAAGTTCCTGTATATCATAGACAAAACTCCATGATCTATCCTGACAGCCTTTCTGCATTGCCCAGAGAAATAAGATAATTTTTGATGCTCAATGATACAGTAGATTAGAATTGCTATACAGATAAATTAGTATCTCTGTTTGCAGTGTGGAATGTACTATGTGTTATGATTTCATTATTGCTTACTGCTTACCTTTCATTTATCAATTAAACTTCAACTGCCATTTCTCAACACAGTGACCTAATTTTCTTAAATCTTGTTGCAGTAGCTCACCTGATCAATGTCATTAACCATCTTGCCAACCTTCATATCATCTGAAAACTTAGATATTAATCAATATCATTAATAAATCAATAAACTCAATCAATAAATCATTATTAATAAATCATAAAATGATTTTAATTATTAAGTTTATAAATCAATAAACTTAATCAATATCATTAATAAATATACAGAGGGCAATGGACAAGCCGCTCAACGAATTTATGGAGAACGCTTCCCAGACAGACATGTACCAGACCACCGTTTGTTCGCACGTGTGCATCCAAATTTGTGCGATTATGGGTATTTAGAGGTAACAGGAGTAGTGCAGGCAGACCACATTCGACGCAAACTCTCACCATGGAAGAAAGTGTGTTGAACGCCGTCCAGAATAACCTACTACCAGCACACGTGCCGTTGCCTCTGCCTTAGGAATGTCTCATTGCAGTGTATAGCGTGTCTGGCACGACGATTCCTTACACCCCATTTCATCTCCAAAGGGTTCAGTTACTGTTCCCCCAAGATCATCCTTCACATGTGACTTTTGTGCAGTGGTTTCTCCAAGAAAGTGTTCAAGATTTGAATTTTCCAGCCAATATTTTGGTCACAGATGAGGCTTATTTCACTTGGGAAGGCTTATTCAATCACCATAATGCTCATGTGTGGGCTCACGACAACCCACACGGCATGCGCCCCCATGCGGCACAACATCGCTTCGCAATAAATGTGTGGGCAGGTATGGTTGGTGACTGCTTAGTCGGCCCATACCCATACCTGTTACCATCCCGCATGAATTCTGCTAAATATCGGATCTTTCTTGAACAAGTTCTACCAGGGTTACTTGACAATGTTCCAGCAAATGTGAGATGCAACATTTGGTTTCAACATGATGGGGTGCCTGCCCATTATGGAAGGTGTGTTCGTGACCATTTGAACAGGCGTTTTGTGCATCGATGGATTGGCCGTGGTGGACCCATTGCCTGGTCCCCACGCTCACCTGATTTATCGAGCCTTGATTTCTTTCTGTGGGGGCCCCTCAAATCTATTGTGTATGAATCGCCTGTGGAGATGGAAATGGATCTCGTCTGCACTGCTGCTACTGTCAAAGAAACTCCAGGTGTGTTCGACCGTGTCCGCCAGTCCATGCTGTGTCGGTGTCACACATGCATCGTGTCTCGTGGTGGAACCTTCGAGCATCTGTTGTAACATCATGAAATGCATCCATCTCGTACTCCATGGCGCCTCCGTAGCCAGGTGGGAAGGAGCAGCAGTGCGTAGCACACGCTTCTTGATTAGACCGGGGTTCGAGCCCGTCACCACCAAATACGGAGGATGCGGAAAGGTCATTCAGGGAATGACCACCGCATATCCCGGAGCAATATGGCCTTAGTTGCTAATGCTCCTAAAAACCAAATAACAACAACAACTCTCGTACTCCATTGTTAATATTATGTCAAATAAATGTTTGCTACTAATTACTGTCTTGTGTCGTTTCTGCTTCTTGTGCCTCTGCTACTACTTTTCCGTGACGTTTCCGGTTATGGGTTCCTGTGCGATTCACATTCCTTTAGATGTTACCCACCTTCCCTATGGCGCCTCCGTAGCCAGGTAGGAAGGAGCGGCAGTGCGTAGCACACGCTTCTTGATTAGACCGGGGTTCGAGTCCGTCACCACCAAATACGGAGGATGCAGAAAGGTCAGGGAATGACCACCGCATATCACGGAGCAATATGGCCTTAGTTGCTAATGCTCCTAAAAACCAAATAACATAACATAACCACCTTCCCTAAACGTTTTTACCAATATTTTTGAGACACCCTGTAGAATACAAAAATGGGCCCAGCACTGAACCCTGTGGAATTTGACTAATAACATTATTCCAACGAAGAACACTGTCCATTAATAATCACTCTGTCTTTTCCCACTCAGCCATCTCTTTATACAGAGCAGTAACTTACTCTTATTTCCATACTGCTCCAATTTGCACAGCAGTCTTTTATGTGCAACATTATCAAAAGCTTTCTTGAAAACCAAGTATATAATTATTTTTTGCATCCAGTTCCTTTGTCAGTGCATTATAATATTCAATCTGATTGGTTAGACAAGATTGACTCTTAACAAATCCATGTTGTGACTGCTGTATAAGTGCATTCCTGTCTAGATTATCCTGCATTACTTCTTTAAACAGAGACCACTATTTTCCCTAGATCAGCAGTTAAGCTAACAGGACTGTAATTACTCTTTTCACCCTTTGATCCTCCTTTTTGAATTTGGGATACATTTGCACATCTCCAGTCCATAGGGACCTCTCCTGAATCCAGAGATGCTCTCATAATTATGACTAACAGCTTGCTTACCTCCTTTGCTGCCTCCCTTAATATAACTGGATATATCCCATCCACCCCAGGTGCCTTTCTTACATTTAACTGCAACAATTTCTCTTCCACTTTGATCTCATTTATTACAAAATCATTTAGCTCCTGTTGCAGTGGATTCTAGAAGTTTGATAAACTTCTGGCATCCACTGCCTGAAAGAATTCCTCATGTGTGCATATAGATGCAAAATACTTATTCAGCTTGTCAGAAACCTGAGTAGGATCATCAAGAGTTGAACCTTCAATATCAAGTGGACCAATGTGATTCATCCTCTTCCTTCTCGTGTTTACATAAGAAAAGAAGTCTTGGCTATTTTTCTTTACTGAAAATTTCTCATAATCTGCCGTAGCTGGCCTAACGTACTTTGTGACTTGATTGCAGACTAATTTATATTTACCTAGTCTTCTGTATTATCTGATAATTTATATGCCTCCCATGCATTTTTATTTTCTGCTGAAAATCTCATTAGTTCATCTTCCGTCCATTTATGTCTAAGCCTTGAACAGTATTTTTTAGTTGGTATGAAAAAAAGCCTAATAGCTTCTATGATTTTTTTATACAAGACAACTTTTTTTTTAAGTTGAGTTTCAACAATTCCTCTTCACTTCCCTCTCAATTATCTCAAATTGTGTAGCTCCCTGTTAGGTTCTGGTGCACTTCTGAAATTACTCTCAATTAAGAATCTTCATGCATGAATGTAGATGCAAAATACTTATTCAGTTAGTCAGCAACCTGGGCAGGATCATCAACAGTTAGACCATTGTCTTTGCTGCATTTCTTGGCATTCTTTGCCAGAGACTTGTAATCTGCCTTAGTTTGCCTGATCTCCTTTGTGACGATTACAGATTAGTATATATCTACCATAGGCTTCTGTATCACCAAATTCATCTGACATCCATTTAAGCCCAAGTAGCCTCTATAATTACTTCTCTGAATGCTTCCCATTTAGAATTTGCTGCTGGAAACATCAGATGGTCCTACTGTATGGAATTTAAAAACTGGCTGATTGCAGACTTATTTAACCAACAACCTGTAATCACTGCCACCCTTGTGGGTGGCAGTGATTACAGGTTGTTAATGCATAAAGAGTTGTTGCTGATAATCAGATCAAGTGTATTGCTTCCTCTTGTTGCTTCTCTAACATGCTGCTGTAGAAAAGTCATCCGCAAAGGTCTTGCTAGCACAAGTTCCAGTCAATATCTGGAAAGATAAAATCCCCCATTGTGAGACATTCTTATTTACTGGTCCACTCTGATCACTGACATTAGGCCTATAATGCACTACTCTCATTTCTGTTTTCCTGGTACTTATGTCACACAAACTGACTCAACATTGCACTGGCCACTCATTTCAACTGGATGCACTGCTTTAGATTTAATATGCTTTTTAACTGAGACCATGACTCCACCCTGCCTCCTGTCCTGTCTGTCCCTTCTGTACAATTGCTTCTCACCCTTTTGGCTAAGATCAAAGTGTAGTGTTCCTTCTGTATACATTGTAATACCCATATTCAAATTTTGTATCCCTTATGCCTGATTGGCACCATGCTTGTGATATCCCCACAATGATTGCATTTGGTGACTTAATCAGTAATTTAAATTCTTCAAATTTATTTACTATCCTCCTATCATTGGTGTACATGAAATATACATTCACCTGTTCTTACTCTTAGTTATCCTATTACAGCTCATGTATTTACCTGTTCCATGATGACTCATGACAGGGCTTGAAATCCCTGACACCTTGTTTTCCAGGTTGTCGCATATTCCAATAGAAGCAGTGCAAGAATTGCTTTCACCTCTGCATGCAGCTTCAGTTAATGTATTAATCTTTGTATCCCTCCAAGCTGTCAGTTTTCCAACCCATCTAGCACTGTCTCAATAGCATCAGTAAATATTCTTGTACCCCTTCTATTTAAGTGTATCCCATCCGTGTAAAACAGCCTCTTCTGTTAACAAGCACAGATCACACTGAAAAAAAATTCTACCACATGAGCTTTGTGTCGTCTCTCAAGGGCTGAATTAGTTGACATGGCTTTCAGCAAGTACTCCCTCCTATCATATCTGGGCAAGATTGCAGATGCTTTCATATTTAATCCTAACTCATGACTTTTCCCCACATTTCCGTGTACTTGTTAATTAAATCCTCAGATCTCCTACTCTTAATATTATTTGTGTGCCTGTGTACAGTGATATCTTTTGTGCCCTTAAAAGATGATATTTGCTCTACAATATCATCTGCTTTTGCCCCTGGTAGACATACTCTGGTCCTATTCTATCTGTCCTTTTTGCATAGCATATTTCCTATTTCCCTGACAATTACTACCTCCTTAGGGACGATCACATTCTGGCTTGGGGATTGCTGCTATGTAGCCTAATGTATGAACATGAGCTATGGCATTGAGTTGAGCAGCTGAGAGATTGATGGACTCTCCATTTTAATTGCTTCATGGACATCCACCCTGTTCTTCAAGCTCTTATAAATGCCCATCAGAAAGCCGAGTTCTTGCCTAATTTCCTCTTACTGTTTGCACCAAACACACAAAAATATGCCCCTTGGTTCAATCATGTCCTGTTCCAAGTAATCTGCAAACATCACACTTGTAGCACATTTTGTTAAGCCATGAGTCATAGAAGATCTACCCTTCCAGTTCTCCACCAAGCCACAGCACTCCCATTACTTTGAGCTCATTGCTTTGCTGCTCTAGTTCAGAGGCATGATTTCTGTTTAAATTCAATTTAACATGAGAATAATATACTAATTTTTTTTTTTTTTTTTTTTTTTTTGCTGATGCTGCTTTATACACTTGCTTTCTTGCATCACATGCCACTACGACTACTAAACTGATAGATACCTAAATGCAGCATTACGCTATCAAACTACTTTATATGTATTGCACTGTCAAGTTTACATTATGTGTATTGCACAATACCATTGAGTTCATAGTGTTTTAAATTAGTTATAGCCTTACTAGAATAAAGTTTTATTAAAAGCAAAAAAAGACATATGCAAACCTACATTATTAGAACCTATGAGCTACTTGTTTACCACAATTAAAATCCTACAATTTCACTACTATGCACTATACTAGTTACATGATACTATATTCTTGCCAAATCATCAATACAAAACCTCTATGAATGTTAATAATGATCATATGTTATGTACTACATGATAAAGATAAGTTGTTAAAACACTTATAGTTTATAAGCCTCTTGTTATTGTTTGTTATTTGGTTTTCAGGAACATTAGCAACTAAGGCCATATTGCTCCGGGGATATGCGGTGGTCATTCCCTGACCTTTCTGCATTCTCTGTATTTGGTGGTCACGGGCTCGAACCCCGGTCTAATCAAGAAGCGTGTGCTACTCACTGCTGCTCCTACCCACCTGGCTACGGAGGTGCCATAAGCCTCTTCTAATGCACTCTACACTGCTACAAAACTATGTAGAAACCTTCAAGTATCTCCTATATCAATACTAAAACAATGGTGGAAAAATTCGAATCGATACAATCAATAAACACAGTGTTGGCAGGAATCAACTGTGGCTTTATAAGCGATTACAAGGGTCAAGTAAAGAACAAATGCACCAAATTAATCAAAGAATTACAAATAATTTCTACACTACCAATGTTAAATTGAAAGTTATAAAAACCAATCATTTTAAATCAACATGTAAAGTTCCACTTAGTTGTTCTCAAAAAAGCTCCTAGTCCAGATAGCCTTGTATATGCATATTGTTTTTAGTATATGAAGACTGTTCAAAACTGTTCAGATTATGCTGATTGTTCAAGGTTGAAACCACAGTTTGCACAGTATTTAGACTGAGTTGTCTTCTGTTTACCTCCACACATTAAGCTATTCACTGTTTATGGCAATCTCTTATTGTCAACTGATAATGAAAATATGTTTTCAGATTTTGTCATATTTCAGAAAGGAATGTCAGTTTGCACTGAACAGTGTGCGTGCGCGCATACTGTTCAGTGCAATCAAACACTTGAAAGAGCATTTGAGGAATTCTGCAGTGAGTTATCCATAAGTTTTTGACGTGCCATTTCTCAACCCACTGCTTAATTTTTTGTGATCTTTTTCAGTAGCATACTGTCATCATCCACTCTGCCAATTTTCGTATCAACAACAAACTTAGATATTAAGCCAGATATACCTTCATCAATATCATTAATAAATACAGAAATAACAATATAAATAACAATGTGCCCAGTGCTGAACCTTCAAGACTCCACAAAAAGCTGTGTATATTGATAATAACTTTGTCTTCCCCACTCAACCATCCCTTTATCAATAGCAGTAACTTACCTTAATGCCACACTGCTCCAATTGATACAGCAGACTATTATGTGCAACAGTATCAAAAACTTTCCTGAAATCCAAGTATATGATATCAGAATTATTTTTTGCATCCAGTTCCTTCATGACTGCATCTTAGTTGTTGTTGGAGTGGGGTTTAATGGCACAAGGGCTACTATGGCCAAATCGCGCCTTGCATCTTAGTGTCCAGTCAGATTGGTCAGACAAGATTGCTCCTTGACAAACCCATTCTATGACTGAAGTGTAACTGCATTCTTGTCTAGATAGATGGTCCTGCATTATTTCTTTAACTAGTGACTCCATTATTTTCCCTGGAACAGAAGTTAACCTTACAGGTGTATAATTACTCATGTCACTCTTTGATCCCCTTTGTGAATTGTGATAAATTTGCATATCTCCTTATGGGGACTTCCCCTGGATCCAAAGATGCTCTTATAATTATGGCTAAGGTTTGCTTAGCCATAATTATAAGAGCATTGCTGCTTTCCTTTGCTGCTTTCCTTAATACAACTGGATAGATCCCATCCACCCCAGGTGCATTTCTTACATTTAACTGCAGCAATTTCTCTTCCACTTTGACCTCATTTATTACAATATCATTTAGCTCCCTGTTAGAGTTTGATACATTTCTGGCATCCACTGCCCTAAAGAATTCCTCATGTGTGAATGTAGATGCAAAATATTTATTTAGCTTGTCAGCAACCCAACCTGAATAGGAACATCAATAATTGAACCATCAATATCAAGTGGACCAATGTCATTCGTCCCCCTTCCTTCTCGTGTTTACATAAGAAAAGAAGTCTTTGCTATTTTTCTTAGCCAAAGATTTCTCATAATCTGCCTTGGCTTGCCTAACCTCCTTTGTAACTTGGTTACAGATCAACTTATATCTATCATAGGCTTCTGTGTCACATGTTAATTTATATGTATCCCATGCATTTTTCTTCTCTGCCATATGTCTCATTAGTTCATCTGACATCCATTTAGGTCTAAGCCTTGAACAGTACTTCTTAGTTGGTATGAAAAGCCTAGTAGCTTCTATGATTTTTTCCTTGAATGCTTCCCATTTAGAATTTTCTGATGTTAACATCATCAGTTGGTCCCTCTGTATAGGATTTAAAAACTGCCTTGTCCTGAGACAAGTCTGTCTGACCTTCTTCAGAATGGTTTTGAATTGACTTCACACTGGATAGTGAGTTTAATGCTAACAAATTTAAGGTTCTGATTTTTACCTTTACAAAAGCAAAAACTCTTTACTAAAATGAGAACCCTTTACAAAAGCAAAAATCTTTTGTAAAGATTTGTTTTTGTAAAGAGCAAAACTCTTTAAAAAAACCAAAAATGACCTTTAAAAAAGCAAAAACTTCCTTGTACCTTTTATAGTGGAGACTCCCAGGGTTCAGTGCTTGGCCTATTGTTGTTAATATTTATTAATGATATTGATGAAGGAACGATGGGTGATCATTTAATTTGCAGATGTGCAAGATTTTATGTTTACTGCATGAACTTTCCATAACTGCTGCTAGATTTGCATTCCCTGATCACTACTGAGCAGACCCTGTGTGCACATGCCAGTACTTGTCAAGCTAGTGTTGCGTGAAGAGTTTTTTTTAGCCGTGTGTCACTGACAATCATTTTGAAGCAAATATCATGTTGGACAATCAGATTGAACAGCGATATGTGATTCGTTACTGTGTTAGAGGCGCCTCTGTAGCCAGGTGGGAAGGAGCAGCAGTGCATAGCATACGCATCTTGATTAGACCGGGGTTCGAGCCCGTCACCACCAAATACGGAGGATGCGGAAAGGTCAGGAATGACCACCGCATATTCACGGAGCAATATGGCCTTAGTTGCTAATGCTCCTAAAAACCAAATAACAAAATAACTGTGTTAGATGGGGCTTAAATGCTTCAGAAGCAGTTAAAGAGATGAATGAAGCATACAATATTGAGTGTCTTGGTAGGACGGCCATAATGGCACAAGAGATTCATTGAAGGCAGTGAGTAAATAAATAAGTTGACCCAAGATCTGGTCAGTCTTCCTCCTCAACAACTCCTGAGCGAATCACCAAATGCCCAGTTAATTTTGGATGAAGACAGGCGAATTGCACTTTGTGAATTAGCTGTTAGAATGTCCTTTTCATACAGTAGTGCTCACAATATTGTGAAAGATCACCTGAAAATGTTGTGAATCTCTGCCCACTGGATTCCACAAAATTTGACTCCAGAACAAAAACAGCAAAGAGTGGACTTGTGCAAAAAAATGATTGATCGTTTTGAAACACTTTCTCTTGCTGAGACCACACACACACACATGAGAGGGGCTTAAATTTAAGTTGATTTAAAATGGTTAGAGGATGGATGTGCAGAAGTTTGCCTTCAGCTAGTGAGTGGTTGATTGATGGAATAGGCTTCCATCTGTTGTTTTGGAAATGGATGGTTTGAATAAATTTAAGGAAGAACTGTGTGTGTGTGTGTGTGTGTGTGTGTGTGTGTGTGTGTGTGTGTGTGTGTGTGTGTGTGTGTGTGTGTGTGTGTGTGTTGGCTGATTCTGTATAAGCTTGCTATCTTGCATCAATTGTCACTTATACTGCTACCCATAGTTTCAATGAATTGATTATTCCAATCTTACTATTTGTGTTAATCAATAGTGTGGAAATTTATTTTTGTATTTTATAGGCATGGATTAGTGGAATGGCTCATCGTATACAGCAACTTATGACACTGAATCATTCTAGAGGTTCTTCCAAATTAGTTATAAAATCTTCTCCAATAGTTGTGTCGCCTTCAACAGATGAAACTGTTTTTAGCGATGAAAGTGAAGTACATCAGTATCCAAAAGCAGCAAGAGTTAGTTTATCATCACTGCGATCACCTCACCAGGTATATATACTGTGTTGGAATGATATATAGAAAGGGAAAGAGTTTATATCGACTTATGTAAAAGATTATTCGTTTATATATGCAATACGTAATAAAAAGGCAAACTGAGTTTGCTAGAAATGCTGTTCTCCCCAAGGAGAAGTATATTGCTATTTATTTGCAATACATGCCCCTACCCATACAGTTGTTTCCAGAATTATTATCCCTTCATTGGTATATAAGTAGACCCCATCAGTTTAGGTCTTATAAATTGTTTCATACTTTCAGGATCGGTTCATGAACTGAAATATGAATTTGTGTCCAGTTCTGAACAGATAGTTATGGTGTGATAGCTGTTTGAATTTTAAAAAAAGGATATTGTTTATCCATGGTAAAAAAATAATAAATTTAATAAAAAGTAAATAAGAATAAGCAAACATACATGAACCTGAGATACCTCAAATCACAATTTAGTGACAGTCTCTTCTTGTGGATCTTCTGTCTCATGGTTATTCTCAGCATTATATCTTTTAGCCTTATAAGAGTGTGAAATGTATTGATCTGTACCATTTTTGCTCCTATTATCTTTTGTTAGACTTATGCTTTTAAATATTTAGGTCCTAATATTTACTCAATCATGCCAGCAAAATTATTCTTATAGGAATGAAATTTTTTATTCCTCATATCATACTGAAATCATGGCCTTCATCTAAACCATTGTTTTCCAATAAATATGCTAACCCTTCAAGATAAAAATATAGCATACAGTTTGTAGCCAAATGTGCTGATTCATTTTCTGTCTACAATAAAGCTCAGCAGTCCTAAACAAGTTATTAATAAATACACACTTGGTTTTTTAGAAGCTAAGAAATGCCTTCTGTTTCCTGCCAAAATTATTGGTTGTAACTTCTGTCCATCCATACCTCCACCTCCCTTTCATCATGATGGATTTATTGAATCCTCATCTAAAAATAAAGTTGCCTTATGAGCATCTTACTTTTCCTCTAACTCTTGCTAAATCTCCTTATGCCAAACCAAACAGGTCCTATACAATACTTCCATTGATTTTGAAGAAGGATCCTGAACAACCTTTATGCCAAGAAGCCCAGGTCTTAATGATGTTTCTCACTTGTTCTTAAAATGTGTGCTCCAGAATTAACTCCTGTTTTACGATGTTGCCTTTTTATACTGTTATTTCAACAGTTGTTGAAATAATATGATAATAAGTCCATCTCTTGATTATATTTTTCTGTTTTGCTGACTCTTTTCCCTTCCAGTAACAAGCTAGAGCCTTTAGAAATGACAGTTTCTAAAACAAAAATGTCATAAAATGAGCATTTCGGAAGTGACTCTGTGAGTCAACCTAAAATCTAATTTAAAATCACCAAGAAAGAAAATCCATTATTCATTAAAAAACTCAAAATACAATTGTGACTGGGTTTCAGAGCTCACTGATTTGCTTAGATTTAAAATCTTGTTCACCATTCAGCACAGGGTTGTTTTGAATTGAAGCCACTTGCATCTGATGAGAGACCACTGAGCTCTGAAACAGGTCAAAGTATTGCCTTCGAATTTTGAATGAATAACAGATTTACTTTTTTGGTGATGTTATTCAATTAAAAATATTAGCAATTTTAGGTCAGCTCATGGATAATGATGTCATTTTTAAAGCAACCCTAAACTTGTTAGGGTTGTTTCCTCCAGCTGCCACTTTCCTAAACTTGTTTCCTCCAAGCTGCCACTGGAGGAAACAGTGCTTCTTCATGACAGCAAGATAGAAAATTATAATGCAGGGAAAAATTTGTTATTATATTTTTTGCACTTCCTTATTTGTTAACAACTCTTTGTTAACAGGAAGCAAGGACAGGAGGCAAAGGGTTGTTGATAAATGGTCTTTCTTTAGAGTTGACCAGTGCTATTAGTGGATCCTTTTGTAGGTGACTCTATTGTCAGGGAAACAGGGAACATATTGTGCAAAAAGGATAGATGGTACAGGACCAGGATATGTCTGCCAGAGGCAAAGGTTGATGATGTTGTAGGGCAGATATCATCCTTTAAGGGCACAAAGGGTGATATTGTTGTACACGTTGGCACTAATGATATTAAGAGTAGGAGACCAGCAGAATTACTTAACAAGTAAAAGACAATGCTGAAACCGTGAGTTAGGGTTGAATTTGAAAGTGTCTGCAATTCTGCCAAGACACGATAGGAGGGAGTATATGATGAGAGCCTTGTCAATCAATTCGGCCCTGGAGAGATTGTGCAAGGCTCAATGGGTAGAATTTTTCTCAGCCTGGTCTGTGCTTGTTAACAGGAGAGTCTGCTTCTACAGGGATGGGATACACTTAAATTTTTTTTTTTTTTTTTTTTTGATAGTTGTTGGCGCATCGGCTTCTGTGGCCATATTGCACCTCCCAAAGTTTTTGCAGTACTTTGATCCAAGCCCGAGGCGAGAATCGAACCCGCGACCTTTGGGTTGCCGGGCAGGTACTTTACCCACTCGGCTAGCCCGGTCGGCTTAAATACACTTAAATAGGAAGGGTGCAAGAATATTTGCTGATGCTATCGAGGCAGAGTCAGATGGGTCGGAAAACTGCTAGCTTGGGAGGATACACAGACTAATAAATTAACAGTAGCTGCTGACAGAGGTAAAAGTGATTCTTCCACTACTTCTATTGAAATGTAATTGAGCAGCAGCCTGGAAAGCAAGGCAATGGGAATTTCCTGGACTGTTTGGAGTCATGGAACAAGTAAATACATGGGCTGTGCTAGGGTAACTAAGAGTAGAAACAGGTGCATGTATACTTGCATGTACATACCAATGCTAGGAGTATAGTTAATAAATTTGATGAGCTTGAAGTGCTAGTCAAGACATCAAAGGCAGATATTGTTGGGATATCAGAGACATGGTGTCACACAGACATAAGTAGTGCAGAACTTGAATTTGGGGAGTACAATGTGTACAGAAAGGATAGACAGGACAGGAAGGAGGAGGGGTTATGCTGTTCGTTAAGAAACACATAAAATCTAATGAAGTACATCCAGTTGATATGGGTGGACAATGCAATGTTGAGTCTGTTTGGTGTGACATAAGCACTGGGAAAGGAAAAATGAGAGTAGGTGTGTTTTATAGGCCTAATGAATCTGGTGAGTATAATGAGCAGTTGTGCAGAGAAATAGAGTGGGCCAGTAAATTAGAGTGTCCTATAATGGGGGATTTTAATTTCCCAGATATTGACTGGAATTTGTGGTTTGGTCACTCACACACTAGCAAGGCTTTTGTGGATTTATTGGATGATTGTTTTTTACAGCAGCATGTTCAGGAGGCAACTAGAGGGAGTAATACTCTTGATCTGATTATCAGTAGTGATTCTTCATGCATCAAGAATCTGCAGATAAAGGAACCACTAGGTGGCAGTGATCACAGTTTGCTGAAGTGGGATTTACTCAAAGAGGTAACTACCATCAAGTGTAAAGGGAAGGGTTTTTGCTTTCGTAAAGGTGACTATGGTGGTCTGAGACAGTATTTAAATTCTATACGGTGGAACCAACTGATGATGTTACCAACAGCGAATTCAAAATGGGAAGCATTCAAAGAATTAATCTTGGAAGCTACTAGCCTTTTCATACCAACAAAGAAATATTTTTCAAGATTTAGGCCTAATGGATGTCAGAAAATAAAAATGCATGGGATACATATAAATTAACATGTGACACAAGCCTATGATAGATATAAGCTGGTCTGTAGCCAAGTTACAAAGGAGGTTAGGCAGGTGAAGGCAGATTACAAGAAATCTTTGGCAAAGGATGCAAAGAAAAATAGCAAAGAGTTCGTTACTTATGTAAACTCTAGAAGGAAGGAGATGAATCAGATTGGTCCACTTGATATCAATGGTTCAACTCTTGATGATCCTGCTCAGGTAGCTAACAAACTAAATTAATATTTTCCATCGACATTCACACATGAGGAGTTATTCAGCGAGGGGAATGCCAAAGGTGTATTCAACTCTGGCAGTAAGCTAGATAATCTTGTAATAACTGAGAGTAAAGTGGAGGAGAAATTGTTGAAGATAAACACAAGAAAGGCATCTGGGGTGGATGAAATCTATCCAGTTATATTATAAAGGAGGTGGCAAAGGAAGTAAGCAAACCCTTAGCCATAAATGTGAGCTCAATCCACAAAGAAGGATCAAAGGGAGACATGGGTAATTACAGATCTATTAGTTTAACTTCTGTTCCAGGGAAATTAATGGAGGCACTGGTTAAAGAAGCATTGCAGGATCATCTAGACAAGACTTCAGTTATAGCTCGGACACAGCATGGGTTTGTTAAGGGAAAGTCTTGTCTGACTAATTTGATTGAATACTATGATGTAGTCACAAAGGAACTGGATGCAAAGAATAACTTTGATATCATATATTTGGATCTTAGAAAAGCCTTTGATACTGTTGCACATGAAGACTGCTGCACAAATTGGAGCAGTGTGGCATTGGAGGCAAATTGCTGCTATGGATAAAGGGATGGTTGAGTGGGAGAAGACAGAGCGGTAATCAATGGACACTGCTCTTTGTGGACTAATGTTATTAGTGGAGTCCCTCAGGGTTCAGTGTTGGGTCCATTGTTGTTTTCTGTATTTATAAATGATATTGATGGTATATCAGGCTTAATGTCCAAGTTTGCAGACGATATGAAGATTGGCAGGGTTGTTAATGACACTAATGACAGTACACTGCTACAACAGGATTGAGAAAAGTGAACAAATGGGCTGAGAGGTGGCAAATGAAGTTTAACATTGACAAATGTAAAGTACTATATATGGGAAGCAGTTCTCCCAGAGTAACGTATCAACTCTCTGGTACCACACTGACAGAGGTCGAGAATGAAAAGGACCTGGGGTGAATTGTGCAGGCAGATATGAAGTTTTCTGAGCAGTGCAGACCATCTGCAAGAGTAGCTCATTGTGTCTTGTCAATGATATACAGGAATTTTTATAGCAGGGATAAGGAGGTGATTATCCCCTTGTATAAGGCAATGGTCAGGCCACACTTTGAGTACGGTATACAGGTCTGGAGGCCTCATTTTAAGAAGGATGTAGAGCTGTTGGAACGAGTACAGAGAAGGGCAACAAGATTAGCAAATGGAACAAAGGGTTGCTCTTATGAAGAAAGGCTTAAGTTTTGCAAATTACAGTGTATGGAGACTAGGCACCTGCGAGGTGATCTGATTGAGGTGTATAAAGCTTTGAATGGTTTGAGCATGCTCAATGTGGATGGGATTCTTCCTCTTACTCAGAATAATCGCCTGGGAGTGCATAAATTCAAATTGAGGAAAGACGGTTGTAGGATAGATGTGCAGAAGTTTGCCTTTAACCAGCAGGTGGTTGATTGCTGGAACAAACTTCCATATGTCATTGTAGAAGTTGATAGCTTAAATAGATTCAAGGCAGAACTTGACAAAAATTTGGAGCGAGTGGATGGGTGAAATAAGGGTTTTTTTTTTTTTTTTTTTTTTTTTTTGGCTGAAACTATATAAGCTTGCTTTCTTGCATCATGTGCCTTTGCTAATGCTAATCCCTCAAGGTTTGGCACTAGTCCACTCTTGTTTCTGATTTGCTTGGTTGATGTCAGCAAGGGAATAAATAGTATACCATTGAAATTTGCACATGGCATAAAGGATTACAAGTGTTTTTTGTGATACGAGTTTGTCTGAACTTCTTCAGAATGGTTTTGAATTGACTTCACACTGGATAGTCAGAGGAATAGTTTTGCTTTAATGCTGACAAATGAAAGGTTCTGATTTTGAGAAGTAATAACGCAAGAATAATTTATACACTAAGTTTGATAGAACTGAAAGATGTAAATTAAAAATTTCATTGAGCATTATGTCAAACAAAATGGTTAGCATGCAATAAGTGCAAATGCCCAGAAAGGCACAGTGTTTTATCAATTAATTTAGTGTACTTAGAAAGGAGGAAGTTATGGTTCCATTATACAAGCCACTGAGTCAGATCATTCTCAGGCTGCATCCAGAGAATGACATTGAACTAAATGAAATATTTTAAAAACAGATGACACTTGTTTAGTAAGGATAGCAAAGGGATGTTCTTATGAGGAGGGACTACAAATGTGTAGATGGAGAGCTAGGAAGCCAATTAAGTCTGTGGGAGAGGGACAAATTGAATAATTGTAGAATTTTCACATCAAAATGGGAGGAGGCGTAAATGTAAGTTTGAAGTATTGGTTAAGTTAAGAAATTCTGACATTATGCCAACAGAAACAGGATCTCATTCTGATTTAGCATATTCAAATTCTGCATTGGAAATTCTGCATTATCATGTTTAGGATGGTAACTACAGAAAGCAATATTCTTAATCTGGTTATCAGCAATATTAAGAATATATTAAAAATATTCAAGTAACAGAGCTACAAACATTTGTTTGCATCCCACACTTTGAAGGCTGCAGTAGCTGGCTCCCCTTTTAGAAGTATAGCTTTAGAAGTTTACCTTTGCATGTTTTATTGTGAAAATAGTGTTTTGCCATAAGTTGCATTTTTTTAATATATCCATTCATACAAGGTACAGTTTAATGATATCAAACTGTACTCTTACTACATTTGGTTTAAGTGGATGCAATAAGTATTTTGTTAAAATTAATGGGGAAGTTATTGAGACTGCAAAATAAATGTTCCTTTCATGTTTTTCTTTTCTGTTTAACAAAATAAAGACATTATTACTCCATAAACTTGTGTTAGATTTTTCAACATTATTTGTCACTGTAGTCAACCGATTCAAGTAGCTGTTGATCATCATATTTTTTTAAAAATTATATAATAACTTTAAGAAAAGTGGATGCATTGAAGCAAGTTTTTGGTGACGTTTTTTAACAGAAGCAAACAAATCTTTCTCAATTTTATAACCCTGTGACATTACTAAACTTTTTCTCAGGAGAATATCATGGTTACATGCATTAATTTTTGAATTATGAGAACTTTTAAAAACACAGCATTGTGTCCAGTTGCTTATCTATTTGTTGATTAGGAGAAACATGAAAGCAAAACAAGGAATTTTGAGAAAAAATCTCCTTATTTGAAAATTACTGCATTATATGCTGAGCCGAAACAAGGACTTACAGAATAGTTCAGTAAAATTAAGTGACATTTCCAACATGCATTTATTTTACTTACATGAAGAAAGTCTAGTACAACAAATTTAATTGATTTTATTTATAATTAATGATACTGATAAAATGTTATAGAGAGCTGTTTACATATCATCAATCTGTCCAAGAATATGTGAAAACAAATGCAGTGAATATGCGAAAACAAATGCAGGGCTCTCTTTAAGAACAACTTAAAAGATTTGTCACCTGCTTTGAAGGTTGCTAAAAACTTGGAGAACCTTGCTGTACATGCCAAGTAAACTCCAACAAAAAGGGGGAGTTTACTTTAAGTCAGCTGATACTTGGAAGAAATCATCTGATTTCCAAGATATTCTGAAACTCAGTTTTAAAATGTACTAAAGAATAGAAAAATCAATTATAAAAGGATATACTAGATCTCAGAAAAGATTCAGAAAGAGGTACTGTCCTTTATGAGAAATTTTATAAGTAAAGAAAATTATTTAAAGGAGTGAGAAATGTCTTCAAAATGTTTGTCAACTCCAGTTTAAGAACAAACCTTCTTTAGTTTGTAATAGCTACCAGTTACACAGACAAAACAACATTATAATTAGCAAAATATTGTCATATTAATCTGAGTGCTTGGTTTAGAAGAGAATTTCAGACACTGGCATTGCCAGTAACATAGAAGGTTTCCTTGCTACTAAGAGAAAAGAAAGAAGAGAGCAATTCTAAAACTAGTCAAGAAGGGAATCTTCAGGCATGTTGAGAGAAAATAGTTTTGCCATTTGTTTGACAAAGTGTTTGTTGAGAAAGTTTTAGGATTACACTATGTAATGAATTTTCAAAATGGTTCTGTTTATCTGCATTTCTTAATGTTTCTTTATGAATTTAGGTATGCTGTTCTGAATATGACCTTAGTCTTTTCCACAATATCAATGATTTGATGTATTATTGCAAACAATGATTAGTATTAGCATAACAAGGATTTGCATTAACAGATTTATTAGCATCTTTTATTATTAGTAGTAGTGATAGCAATAATGGCAAATGATACAGGAAAGCAAGTTTATACAGCATCAGCCAAAAAAAAATAGAAAAAAAGACACTTCCCATTTCATCTATCCATTCCATCTAATAGTTTATCTAGTTCTTCCTTGAATTTATTCAAACTATCCACATCCACAACATCAGATGGGACTTTGTTTCAACAATCACCACCCACACTCTGGCTAACAGCAAATTTCTGCACATCCAACCTGTAACTATCCTTCCTCAGTTTGAATATTTATACCGTCTTGTGCATAGTCCTGAGCAAGAGGAAGGATTCAGTTGAGAAATCCATTCAAGGCCACAAACACCTCAGTCAGTCGATTTTGCAAGTGCTACTGCGATTTGTAAAACTGAAACCTTTCCTGTTAAGAGCAGCCTTTATGCTCTTCTCCCTCACCAATCTTGTTGCTCTTTTTGGCACCCATTCCAACTGATCCATGTCCTCCCTAAAATGAGGCTTCAGACCTGTATGCAGATAGTTACAAAGAGATAGTTACCTTCCTATACCTGCCAACAAAATTCCTGCATATATTTACAAAACCTCATGAACTGCACAGTTATCCACAGGCTTTATCATTCTCCACTGCCCTGAGTATCGTACCACCCAGGTGTTTTTATTGAGTTAATATTATTTTTGCTAGAGAAAAGTTAAAAAGACAACCAGAATTTTTATAATGTTTTAATCGTCATATTAAAATATTAACAGTAAAAATTTTACAAAAGAGTCAATTTTTTATAAGGACATTTATCAAAATACTAGCAGTGGGTTGCAGTTACGCTTGCCTTTAATTTATATAATAATAATAGTTTCTATAATTAAATCTCAGCCGCTCATGAAAAAAAGAAATAGGATGCACATAGGATTGTTGCCAATCACCTATATTTATACCAACTTTCAAATTAGTATCCCATCTGGAAGTGGAAGGATTTGGAGACAGACTGACGCTTGACAATACTTAATAGTAGATTCTTACAGAATAAATATAGATTTTACATTACATTATAACAAGTTACATCAAACTATTTAAAAATATAAATCAAAAATTTAAGAATTTTTTTTTTAACCATCAAATGTCATATTTTTATCGAGTGCCAAACAAAATTCCTTTAATGCATTCCTTTCCTTGATTTCATATCAGAAAATTTATTAATGACATCGGTAAAATCCAAATTTGCAGCCACATCATTTTCAGTTGATAGTATTGTTAATGAATTTAATCTTGCCTTTGACATTGATGATCGCAAATATGTTTTAATTAGCTTTAATTTGCTAAAACCCCTTTCCCCATTTGCTACAGTTAGCGGAATTGTCAGCATAACTTCCATGTTACCCATAAATTTGCCAACGTATTTTGTAATTTATTGTTATTTATAAATTTCAAAATACATGTCTTTATCAGGTGTCAATATTGATTCTTAGCAGTGAAAGAATATGATGTTTTCACTGCAGCCTCATAAACATAAACCAAAAAAGAGTGCTTCCTTCTTGCTGACAACCAACACACTTATAGTTAGAAGCTTCTTGAACAAATGCATGGAAAGAAGTGATCACTATTTCAGCAAAAATGTAAACGGAAATGTAGGAAGGGACCAAATGGGAGCAATAAACTGACATACGTCCACAGTAATGATACTTGAAAAATAAAATCCTTGTGGCTACAAATAGGTTGAAATACAAATGGAAGGATGGACATATGTTTTTCTTAAGACATGTATATTAACCAGGCTCTGCTGTGATACCTCTTTCGGGGTAGGTAGAGCCTGGAAGAAGGCAATAAAAGTGCCCCTTTCAAGGGAGCTGCCATTGTTTTGCACACTAAATCCATCTCTGAGGGGTGTGAGAGAAAATTTTCAGTCTGGTATTCCTGGGTTCTCTATCCATTTGTGCTAAAATCTTTGAAAGGCAGAGGGCCTTTGCACTGGATGCATGCCACATGGCTGATGCATTTTGAACTGTTTACTGCACTAGAGAAAGAAAGGGATAGAAAAAGAGCCGCCACATCTTTCCCCAAATCTTTCATTTTCCCCCTCCCACGAAGCGCATGCACCCTCTCAAACCTTCATCACCCCAATGTCATGTGCCACCAAAGCATCAGCACCCCAGGAGACTGCGTGGCTCGCCCATAGCTTGGGTCAGCCCTGGTGTCACTCAGCTGATAAGTTAATCAAGTACCTTGCATTTGTCAATATTAAACTTCAATTACCACTTCTCAGCCCATCTGTCTACTTTTTTAGATCTTGTTGCAGTAGCATGCCCTGATTAATGTTGTTAAGTACCTGCCAGCCTAATGTCATTACAAACTTAGAATTCAGTCTGATATTGAAAACAGCAATGGGCCTAACACTGAACTTTGGGGAACCCACTGTTAACATCAGTCCAAGAGGAGTACTGCCCATTGATAACCACTCACTCTGTCTTCTTCCACTCAACTATTTCTTTATCCATAGCAGTAATTTGTCCCTTAATTCCACACTGCTCCAATTTGTGAAGTGCTCTTTCATCTGAAACAGTAATCAAAAGCTTTCTGAAATAAGTTCTATGAAGTCAAAATTATTTTTATTTTTTTTGAGCAATCTGATTAGATATTATTATCGTAATATCTAATCAGATTGCTCAGACAAGAATCACCCCTTAGCAAATCTATGCTATGGCTGCAGTATAATTCCATTCCTGTCCACATGGTCCTGCATTACTCCTTTAACCAGTGACTCCATTATTTTTTATTTTCCCTGGAACAGAAGTCAAGCTAACAGGTCTGTAATTACTCATGTCTCCCTTTGATCACCCTTTGTGAATTGGGGATATATTTGTATGTACATCTCCAGTCCATAGGGAACTCCCCTGAATCCAAGGATGCTCTCATAATCATGGGTAATGGTTTGCATACCTCTTTTGTTACCTCCTTTAATATTACTGTATAGATCCCATCTGCCCCAGGTGCCTTTTTTACATGTAGCTTCAATAATTTCTCCTCCACTTTCCCCTCAGTTATCACAAAATCATTCAGCACCCCTGCCAGAATATGACTCTCTTCCGGCATCTTCATCACTAAAAAAATCCTTATGTATGAATGTAGATGCAAAATACCCATTCAGTTTGTCAGCAACCCAAGCAGGATCATCAACGGTTAATCCATTCATATCTAGTGGACTAATGTGGTTCAGTGTCTTCCTTCTACTGTTTACATAAATAAAGACGTCATTGCTGCTTTTCTTTGCATTCTTTGCTAGAGACTTCTTGTATTCTGCTTAGCTAACCTGACCTTCTTTGTGACTTGATTGCAGATTAGTTTATGTACTGTAGCCTTCTTTACCACCTCATAATTATTATGCATTCCATGCATTTTTCTTTATTGCCACAAAGCTCATTAGTTCAGCTGACATCCATTTAGGCCTAAACCTTGAACAGTATTTCTTACTTGGTATGAAAAGCTTAGTTTTTCCAAGATTAATTTCTTGAATGCTTCCCATTTAGAATTTGCTGTTGGTAACATTATTCAATTGGGTCTACTGTATAAATTTTAAAAACTGTCTGAGACCACCATAGTCACCTTTACGAAATCAAAACCCTTAAACCCTTCTCTTTACCTTTAATTGTAGTTACATCTTTAAGTAAATCCCACATCAGTACACTGTGATCACTGCCACCTAGTGGTTCTTTTATCTGCAGATTCTTAACACATGAATAATCACTGCTGATAATCACATCAAGAGTATTATTCACTCTGATTGTCTCTCTCGAACATGCTGCTATAGAAAACATTGATCAGCAGCATGAATCCACAAGTTCCAGTCAATATCTGGGAAGTTAAAATCCCCCATTATGACATTCTGATTTACTGGCCTACTCTATTTTTCTGTACAGTTGTTCATTGTACTCATCAGAGTAATTAGGCTTATAACACACTGCTAATTTCATTTTTGCTTTCCAGTCTTATGTCATACCAAACTGGCACAGTATTGCATTGACCATCTATGTCAACTGGGTGCCCTTATTTAGATGTTATGTGTTTCTTAACTATCACCATAACTCATCCTGCCTGTCCTTTCTGTACACATTGTACTCCCCAAATTCAAATTCTGCATTCCTTATATTTGTGTGACACCACATCTCTGATATCCCAACAATATCTGCCATTGATGTCTTCACAAGCATTTCATATTCATTGAATTAATTTACTATACTCCTAGCATTGGTGTACATGCAAGTATACATGCACCTGTTCTTACTCTTAATTACCCAAACACACCTGTGTATTTACTTGTTCCATGATGATTCTCAGCAGTTCTAGAAATCCACAGCATCTGTGGAATCAAGAAATCCACAGAATCATAACAGGGTGGATTGGATCTATCCAGTTATGTTAAAGGAGGTAGCAAAGGAAGTAAGCAAACCCTTAGCCATAATTATGAGAGCTTCTTTGGACTCAGGGGAGGTGCCCATGGACTGGAGATTTGCAAATGTGACCCCAATTCACAAAGGAGGATCAAAGGATTACACAAGTAATTATAGACCTGTTAGTTTAACTTATGTTCCAGGAATATTAATGGAGGCGCTGGTTAAAGAAACACTGCAGGATCATCTAGACAAGACTTCAGTTATAGCTCGGACAGAGCATGGTTTTGTTAAGGGAGTCTTGGATTGGATACTATGATGTGGTCACAAAGGAACTGAATGCAGGGAATAACTTTGATATTATATATTTGGATCTTAGAAAGGCTTTTGATACTGTTGCACATGGAAGACTGCTACACAAATTGGAGCAGTGTGACATTGGAGGCAAATTGCTGCTATGGATAAAGGGGTGGTTGAGTGAGAGAAGACCAAGAGTGGTAATCAATGGACACTGCTCATCATGGACTAATGTTATTAGTGGAGTCCCTCATAGTTCAGTGTTGAGTCCATTGTTGTTTTCTGTATTCATTAATGATATTGATAATGGTATATCAGGCTTAATGTCCAAGTTTGCAGATGATACGAAGATTGGCAGGGTTGTTAATGACACTAATGACAGTACACTGCTGCAACAGGATCGAGAAAAGTGAACAAATGGGCTGAGAGGTGGCAAATGAAGTTTAACATTGAAAATGTAAAGTACTATATATGGGAAGCAGTTCTCCCAGAGTAATGTATCAACTCTGTGGTATCACACTGACAGAGGTCGACAATAAAAAGGACCTGGGGTTAATTGTGCAGGCAGATATGAAGTTTTCTGAGCAGTGCAGATGGTCTGCAAGAGTAGCTTGTGGTGTCTTGTCAATGATATACTGGAATTTTTCTAGCCGGGATAAGGAGGTGATTATCCCCTTGTATAAGGCAATGGTCAGGCCACACGTTGAGTACTGTATACAGGTCTGAAGGCCTCATTCTAAGAAAGATGTAGAACTTTTATAATGAGTACGGAGAAGGGCAACAAGAACAAAGGGTTGCTCTTACAAAGAAAGGCTTAAGTTTTGCATATTACAGTGTCTGGAGATTAGGCATCTGCAAGGTGATCTGATTGAGGTGTATAAAGCCTTGAATGGTTTGAGCATGCTGATGGGATTCTTCCTCTTGCTCAGAATAATCACCTGAGAGGGCATAAATTCAAATTGAGGAAAGACAGATGTAGGATTGATGTGCGGAAGTTTGCCAGTGGGTAGTTGGTTGGTGGAACAGACTTCCATCCTTTGTTGTGGAAGTTGATAGCCTAAATAAATTTAAGACTGAGCTGGACCGTTATTTGGAATGAACGGATGGGTGAAATGGGAGTGGTTTTTTTTTTTTTTTTTGCTGTTGCTGCATAAGCTTGCTTTCTTGCATCATATGCCTCTACTAATAGTAATGCTAATCTTGTTTTCAAGGCTGCTGCTCATTTCAATAGAAACACAGTGCAAGAATCATTTTCACCTCTGCCTGCAGCCATTGTTAATATGCAGTAAATTAATCAAAGCTATTATATCAGTGTCGTTTCATTACATTTTATTGTGAATGCTTTTACAGCAGGCTGCCTATTTGGTTATATAATAACTTCAGTTAATTTACTGCATATAGACATGATGCATTTGCACTAACTTCTATGTCTGTAAATTTTCCCATAGTCCAAGGCTTATGCCCTTGTATTGTGGACTTAATTTCACAACTGGGATATCAGCTGTTATACCATCAATGTACCTACCCACCAGGTGCCTCCACAGCCAGGTGGGAGGGATTAGCAGTGCGTAGCACATGCTTCTTGATTAGACCGGGGTTCAAGCCCGTCACCACCAAATACGGAGGTTGTGGAAAGGTCAGAGAATGACCACTACATATTCCCATAGCAATATGGCCTTAGTTGCTAATGCTCCTAAAAGAAATACAACAACCACGTACCTACCGATGAATGGCCAGGCAACCCTGAAACTGCCATCTGGATGGTGGTATCCACTTAGAATAAGTAACAATAGTCTTGTCTATTGGAGAAGTGTTATTTATTTCAAGTATAACTGAATAGGCAACTTGTTGTGAAGGCATTCACAATATGAGATGTAATAAAATGATGCCAATATAATAATAACTTCGGTTAACTTAATGTATGATGCATTTGCACTAACTTATATGTCTGTAAATTTTCTCTCAGTCTGTGGCTTGAAAGTTGTCTGGACTTGAAAAATTCAGCCAAAATCTCTGTACACATAACAGTAAATGCATTGGTATGTTATTGTGTGGTGAAGCAACCATTCTAAGGTGTTCTATTTTTCCAGTTGTTTTCTTTGACCCACATCATGAAGGCATTTCAGAACTTCAGCACAGGAGCTATTATTAATTGTTTGTCCCCCCTGGAACGTATTCATGGTGGACAACACCCTTTCCATCAAAAAATGCTAGCAACATGGTCTTATTTTTGCTATGCAAAATTTTCATTAAGGTGGAGATATGTTTCATCTATTTCATAAACAGTTTATTTTCAATCGTTTAATACCAAGGTTCACACTTCAGACAGTTTCTTTATTTGTTGAAGTTGAAGGCTTTGTAAATCGCAAATACTTTTGACGGACTCCTCACTCTCTTTAAAATTATGGTAACAGTTAAAAACTTGTGTGGCATTCCATTGCAGAATCCCCATTGCTATTTTAAGAAGATTAAATGTTTGCCTGCATTTTTTTTTTTATTTTAAAGCAAATAACGCACGTGCACATTGTTCGGTGTACTACAACATTTTGAAATGCATTGAGATGTGAAAACACATTTTTGTTATTGGCCAACAATAAGAAACTGCTGTAAGCAAGCGAACAGCTTGGTGTATGGAGGTAAGGATGAGACATTTCTAAACATATAATGCTTTTCCACAGTGTGCTGTGTTGTCTGAATGTTGAACAACGAACATAATCTGGATACTTTTTGAACAGACCCCCATATGTGCTTCTTAACCAAGAGCATAACCCCATCTCATCTGTCCTTTCTGTACGTGTTGTACCTGCTGTGTTCAAATTCTGCATCTCATGTCAGAGTGCCACCATGTTTCTGATTTCTGTGTGTCTGTATTTTATGATTTGATCAATACTTCAAATTTATATATTATCCTCCCAGGATTAGTGTATGAGCAAGTATGTTTGTGCTTACTTGTGCTCTTAGTAATCTTCACACACAGTCCATATAATTGCTTGTCCTAGAGAGCCTCCAGTAGGCCTTGTAATCTCCCTCACCTTACTTTACAGACCATTGCATGTTCAATTGGAAGCACTACAAGAATCAGTTTACCTCTGCTTATAGTTACTACCAATCTTAGCACACGCTCCTTGATTAGACTGGGGTTCGAGCCCGTCACCACCAAATAAGGAACATGCGGAAAGATCAGGGAATGACCACCGCATATCCCCAGAGCAATATGGCCTTAGTTTTGCTAATGCTCCTAAAAACCAAATAACTACAACAACTATCAATCTATGTAATGTCCCCCCACCAAAGTGGCAGTTTTCTGAGCCATAAAACTCTGCCTCAATAGATCAGCAAATATTCTTGCACCTCTTCTATTTAAGTGTATCCCATCCTTGTAAAACAGTTCTTCCTGTTCTCATGTACTAGCCACTGAGAAAAATTCTGTACCATGAGCCTTAATCAATCTCTCCAGGGCTAAAATGATTGACAAGGCTCTCATCATGTACATTTTGCCTACAGAATTTGTAAGGTTCTTATTGGTTGAATATTTAAAATGAGTTGAATAAGTTTTAAATAAATTAAAATAAGCTGAGTAATTAAAATAAAAAATATATATTATATTTAGATTAGGTATATATATTCAGGTAACCCTCATATAACACGGTAGTTAGGTTCCTATAAAATCTCACATAGTGCGAAACTGTGTTATACGGGACTAAGAACCAGTACAAAAAGGGGATTATATTCCAGAAGCTAACAAAAATACATTATTTTTTTATAACTATCAGAAACTTAATTTTTATTAAAAATAATAATAACTGAAAAAATGGCTTACAAACTGTGATACATACAGTATATGTCAGATAATGTACATTCATTTAATTTTCTTCCTCTTCCTGGCCCCGGGTGCCAAGCGATTGTGATCGAGCAGAATTTTCTCTGTGCTTAAAGAGTGATTATCTAAAAGTGATTTATAGTTCTTTTAAGTTCCTCTCCTTAAGAAATTTATTTTTTAATAGTAGCTACTGTTACAAAAAGCACTTGTACAGAGCAAGAAAGAAAAGCCACCTTTCTTTATTTTTCATATTTCTCTTATTAACACTTACTACTTTACGCTTGGTCACACTGGGCACTTCTCCTGCCTCCCCATGGCAGGGCTGGAAATCTTGGCAGAAAAGCTAATCTGCCAAGGGCCAAAAGGAGAAAACATGGATCAACATGCCTTTCCGCCTCTCGGCCAGAGTTAGACATTGAGCATAACACGTCGCAACCCAAGAGGTTGAAAACCACTTCCTCAGCGACAAATTGTCCTGCATTTCTTATAATGTACTCTCTTGCAGATCAGCCTCTCAGTAAGCTCTCTCCATTCCTTATCCAGAAACACCTGGAAAGTCTGGCAGGATCTCCTAAGACAGTCAAGAGACTGCAATCAGGTGACCTTCTAGTGGAAACAGTGAACTGTTAACATTCAGAGAAACTTCTAAAACTTACAAGCTTTGCTGGAATTCCAATAAAAGTTTCTCCCCATGCCACCCTAAATACATATAAGGATGTTATATCCAGCTGGGATCTATTGAATGTCACGGAAGAGGAGATAACACAAGAGCTTCAAGATCAAAATGTCATTGCTGTGAAAAGAATTATGGTTAAAAGAGAAAATACACTCACACCTACAAGGAATATTATCCTAACCTTTAACTCACCAAATCTACCACCATCGATAAAAGCAGGCTACCTACTTTGCCGCATTAGACCATACATTCCTAACCCATTGAGATGTTTTAAGTGCCAGAAGTATGGCCACTCTCAAACGCTGTGCAGAAGAAACCAAGTTTGTCCTAATTGTGGGTCCTCTGACCACACCCAAAGTGACTGCTTGGCAAAAGAAATGACTTGCGCCAACTGTAAAGGAAACCATCCTGCTTACTCAAGGACATCTGACAGATGGAAAACTGAAAGGCAAATAGTTAAATATAAGATCGAAAATAAAGTAAGCTTTCAAGAAGCACAGAAATTAATTGCTCCTACTATGAATAAATGTACGTACGCCAATATTGCACAAAAATATCAATCAGTGGCCACCCAAATCTCTGACTGGGCTCGGACTGTTCTCTCTCAGCAACAGCCCAATGTTCCGAAACAGTTGAACCGGGCAAGTAATACTGCACTTACAGTACCAGCTACATCTCCTTCTCCTCCCCTAGAGATTTCTTCTGCATTGAATAATCGAAGCTCAAATTTAAAAAAGAATATCCAAGAAACGTCTATGGATACAATTGACTCATCAAGACAAGAAGACCCAATCCTAGAATTATATGTGGAAGAAGATATGGACACTAGTCACCCATTCTTCTCAAAAAAAGACAAACCAAAGCCTGAACGCCTTAAGCCACATTAAAGAAACAGTCAGATACAGCTTCTTCTACTAAACACCAGTAATGCCTTACATTCTACAATGGAATTGTAGAGAATATTGTAGCAACCTTAATGATATTCAAGTCTTAATTAGCCACTACTCTCCAGTTGGTTTCTGTCTGCAAGAAACCTACCTAACGTCTCAAATTTCAACCAACATAAAGAACTATTCTATCTATCGACAAGATTGTAATACTTCTAATGCGGCCCTTGGGGAAGTGGCCATTTTGGTCAGTACAAAGATCCCAACCAAACAAATTGTTTTGCAAACTGATATTGAAGTTGTTGCTGTACGTTTGATAGCCCAGATTGCATTAACACTAGTATCAATCTATCTCCCACCAAGTCATACTTTCTCTTACCAAAATCTTAAAAATCTTCTAATGCAGTTACCTTCCCCTGTCTGTCTCTTGAAGGATTTCAATGGCCACCACCTCTTATGGGGATCGACTAAATTAGATAGTCGTGGCCGACTAATTGGAACCTTTCTGGAGAAGCAAAACCTTACTGTTCTTAATACTGGTGCACTCACTCACTCACATACAATTACCAACTGGACAAACTTCTGCAGTCGATCTATCAATATGCTCCCCGATTCTGTTTCCAATCATGGAATGGTCCGCTCTGGACGATCACATGGGAAATGACCATTTTCCAGTTGTTTGCGAGCTGCTCATTACCCAACTACCATTATCACAAATCTGTAGGAAATGGAAATTCTCTCAAGCCAACTGGTTCATATTTCAATCAGCTATTAGTCTGGATGAGAAATTTATACGAACACAGCTGATAGATGAAGTCACAGATTATGTCACGTCACACCTATTATCTGCAGCTAAATGCTCAATTCCATTGTCAAATCCTCCTTCCCGACGGCACCATAATTATTGGTAGAATGAAGAATGCACCAAAACAAAGAAGCTGAAAAATAAAGTGTGGAATTCTTTTCGTAGATCTCCAACCACTGTTAATCTTATTAACTATAAGAAGCCAAGGGAAAAAGCACGTCTCACACAAAGACAAACCAAAAAGAATTCCTGGATTCGGTTTGCCTCTATCATAAACAAAAACACTAATTCCAGGTTAATATGGAAGAAAATTAGGCAGATTTCCGGCAAATTTCCAACCACCCCTTCCCTAGTTCTTTTGTGGAATGGACAGGAGCTCTCTGCTCCTGAGGACATTGCAAATGTCCTCAGGAGCAGAGAGCTCCTGTCATTTCCAGAAAATTAACACCATGTTTGAACAGCGATCCATCAACTTTCGAACCTCTGTACTCCTTCCTTATCAGCCACTTCAATATTCTGAACTACTTCATACTATCAAAACAACACGCAATAGTGACTCTGGGCCACACAGAATATATTATATCATGTTACAACATCTTGAAGGAAAAAATTTAAAAATACTGCTGGTCTTCTATACCCAAATATTTCTTTAAAACCTTTACCCCACCTCTTGGCACCATGCCACAGTTCTGGCCTTTTTGAAACCTGGAAAAGTTCCTACCAATCCATACAGTTACAGACCAATTTCTCTCTCCAGTTGCCTCGGCAAGTTACTTGAAAAAATAATCCATAATCGACTTGTTTAGATCATAGAAACGCAACAACTTCTGAGTAATAATCAGCATGGATTTCACCAGAACAGGTCCTCCTAAGATCTCATGATCAAAGAAGAGTGTGCAATTCATAATGCCTTTGTAAAAAATGAACACCTTGTTATGGTTTCCATAGACATAGAGAAGGCGTTTGACACTACCTGGCATCATGGCATTCTCAGTGACCTCCATGCTCTTGGTCTATGAGGCAATCTGCCTATATTCATCAGGAACTTCCTCCAGAACCGCTTTCCAAGTTCGATACCACAACTCGCTTTCTATGACATTTTTACAGGAAGGAGGAGGACAGGGGTCTGTACTGAATGCATCCCTTTTTGCCCTTAGAATCAATTCCATCACAAAAGAACTTCCAAATACTCTTCAGACCTACCCTTACACTGATGATCTCTCTATTTCTTGCCATTCTCAGAACATGCAATCCATTGAACGGCAATTACAGATATCCCTGAATAAAGTACAGAGGTGGGCAGAATGCAATGGCTGTCACAGCAGAAAACCGTTGCAATTCACTTTTGCAATCAACATAAGTTGCATACAGATCCTGAAATTCAGATGTCAAACTCTACCATTCCAGTGACTGACAAGGTCAGATTCTTGGGACTAATCCTTGACAGGAAGTTAAATTTCTTTGAGCACATTAAATTTGTGCGTACTACCTGCCTCAAAAAGCTGAATATACTAAAAACTTTATCTGCCCTGTCTTGGGGAGCAGACTGTTCCTCTTTGCTGCTCCTATATAGAGCATTGATCAGATCCCATTTGGATTATGGTGCTCCAATCTATGATTCTGCCCGAAAGAGTACACTCTGCTGGCTGGAACCTATACAGCATAGTGCATTGAGGATTGCCCTTGGCGCTTTCAGGACATCTCCTACCCATAGTTTATATGTTGAAGCTCATGAGCCCCCTCTTTGCCTCCGCAGAAAAACACTACTTCTTAAGTATGCAGCCCGAATGCAAAGCTGTTATCAGCATCCTATTGAGCCATACCTCTTTAATCCACTACTACAAAACCTCTATAGAAAATAAACCCAGTAAAATAAGACTGGCAGGCTTACACCTTATTGAACTAATGCAGAGTTGGAATGTTCCATTTTTCAACAGGCAACAATTAATGAATTACTCCCAACTGCCATGGATTCCCCCCTCCTCGGTTATCTTTCGATACTTATCTTCATAAGTGGGGAAAGAATCGTCTACCGACACGTAGACGATAAAACTACATTGAAATATGATCCTTATCATATCCTATAGCTAATTAGGATAGAATGAACCTATACTAGCATTTAAAATAAGTACTAGATCTTGGTTTTGTTAAAATTGCATGTGACTTCAAACTAATTTACATTTATTATTTTCTTTTAGTGCCAGGCTGCATCATTAAGAAAGCAAACCTTAGATGTTGTAATTCCTCCTTTATTGCCTAACTCTACATGTGATTTGGAAAGAGAAATAAGTGTTGTGCAAAGTAATAAAATTTGTACTGAAGACAAAGTAAGTTTCCAACCACCTTTTCACACTTGTGGATCTCTTAAATTTATTTAGTACCTTACATTTTTACTCAGAATTAGTACCGCTGCAGTAACTAGGCAGTGTATACATTCTTCTATCCACAAAAATAAAGAGAGGTAAAAAAAAGTTCTACTTTTCATGGTAATTCAATATAACTTTCCAAATAATTTTTGACACTGTCAAGTTGAGCAGTATTGTTTATTCTTTACTTGCAGTTATCACCACTATCATCATCCAAATCTTTAGTCCTGGAGTACAGTTTGCTGTGATAGTACAAATTAGTGGCCTTCTGAGATTATCAGTCTTCTGTTTGCTATATTTCTCTGTGCTGTCCTATTTCCTGTTAAATCCTTAATCCTAGACCAGTTATGTCTTCTTTCCAATCCCTGCTTGATACAATCGATCCATCCTCCTCTTGGTCTCCCCTTGAAGCAAAACCGAATGGGGCATTACCATTCAGTTTTGCTTCGTATATCTGCTTAGCCAATCTACCTTCTCCCATCCTTTCTACATGCCCATACCATCTTAAGTTTTCTTCACTCACTCCAAGATTTTTCATTTTATTTCTTAAAACTCTCATTTCTGAAGATTCTGATTGTTAATGAATTACTTTAAGTTTTTATAATTTGTCTACTGTGAATATATTTCACCCTTGCAGCCCTTTAATCTTAAAACTTTGCTGTGCCCCCCTCCCATCACAAAGTTACATTCAGCAATACTTTCAACCTTCTCTAAGATACTTGCATAGATTTTGCGAACTTTGTACACGAAGAAGTGGCATTCTTCTGTAATTTCTGCATTCAGTTTTATTTCCCTTTTTATGTGTTGGTGCAATTAATGCTTCAGTCCAGCTTCTAGAACTTATTCTTCAAAAAATGACATTCGGGTTAGGCGATGTAACCCTGCAACGCTATTTTCTCTCCATCTTTCTGTCTTTCAAGTTTAATTCCATATACACCTGTCCATACTTGATATTTTCCATGATATTTTCTACCTTAATAATAAAAACATGTCCCAACTTTTTCCCATTTCGATCATTTGAATATCTGTTGTTTCATTTTATCTTTTACTCCATACTTTTAAAATATCCCTCGTCTGTTTTCCCTTCACTCTTATCATTTGCAATTACATTATTGGCTCCAAGTGCAGCAATTTTTCTAGTGGTTATCTAGTATAATAATTATAAAAAGCTTTCTGTTTTTAAAAGCCCATAAACTCTATGTAACTGTTAACTATAATAGTTATCATTTAAGCAGTTCATTTACTAACTCAGAAAAGAAACACACTTTTCTTTTTACAATAATAAATTATTAATTTTTCCTTCTCTGCTTGGTTACTAGGTGGTGCTACGCCTACTTTATGTGGTAAGAATGGAAACTCAGGAGGAAAAAGCTCTCATTTATGGAGCTAAAAAGAGCAACAGTGTCTTACAAAAATCTGCAAGCATCTGAATCTATTGACACCATCCACACCAATAGGAGATAAGAAGCCAATACTAACAATATGGCAAAAATACTAAAAACAGATGCATGTGCACACTGATGGCATTTTTAAATAACCCTCTCACTGGAAAACTCTCTATTCATACAACAATTCCAACAATAGCATGCTGTCTGTACAATTGTTTCCACATTACACCTGTATATACTATACACAGATGGTCCATAACAGAAGACAGGGTAAGGCACTACAACAATTTTTCCTCATAGAAATTATCACACCAATTGCAGCATACACTAATTATACTACTGAGCTTCGTACCATATAATTATCCATTGATTGGATATTGCTTGCATCCATATTAAATGTAAAGTGAATTTCTCTGAAAATGATGTTGTTTGCATCATTTTCACAGACTCCCTCAAACTACAAGTCTGGCTGCATACTAACAAAATTACTCACCAAATCCTGTGGCAAACTTTTAAAATGAAAATTAGTTTCTGTTGAGTCCCAGAGCATGTTGGAATAAATGGAAATAAGTAACTGGATGAAACAGTAAAAACAACAACAGGTCCCCTGGCTGCACATTTTAAGGTACCATGTATAGACTACAAACTTTTTATCTGAAAGAACAGCATGAGACAGTGAAACAGACAGGGAAAAAAACCTAGTAATTAACTTTCCTGCAAGTCAAGCTATTCAGCTACTCTGAAGTACTAGTGGAAGATGAAATAGACATTAGAAATTATCACACCAATTGCAGCATACACTAATTATACTACTGAGCTTCGTACCATATAATTATCCATTGATTGGATATTGCTTGCATCCATACTAAATGTAAAGTGAATTTCTCTGAAAATGATGTTGTTTGCATCATTTTCACAGACTCCCTCAAACTACAAGTCTGGCTGCATACTAACAAAATTACTCACCAAATCCTGTGGCAAACTTTTAAAATGAAAATTAGTTTCTGTTGAGTCCCAGAGCATGTTGGAATAAATGGAAATAAGTAACTGGATGAAACAGTAAAAACAACAACAGGTCCCCTGGCTGCACATTTTAAGGTACCATGTATAGACTACAAACTTTTTATCTGAAAGAACAGCATGAGACAGTGAAACAGACAGGGAAAAAAAACTAGTAATTAACTTTCCTGCAAGTCAAGCTATTCAGCTACTCTGAAGTACTAGTTTGGTTTGGTTTGTTTGTTTGGTTTGTTTAGATTTTATTGGCGCATTAGCATCTAAGGCTATAATGCACCAAGACCAGGTAATAAATAAAAATTTAAAAATTTATCCTTTCAGTGACCTAAGTAATTAGGTCACCATGTCCAGATATATAATAAAAGCTTCTCAATAAAAGAAATAACAATAAAGAATAAATTTTATATATGTGTAAAAACCTTTATTGATTTAAAAAAGCTAAAAACAGCAGACACATTGCCATTGTCAGATAAAATCTGACTGAGTGTATATGGCTCAGTCAGATGGTTAAAAGCGGTAAAACGGATATTGCTAAAATCTGGACATTCAATTAAAAGGTGTCTGATCGATAAAATTGTGCCACAGGACACACACATAGGAGGGTCATCAGCCCTCACTAGTGGAAGATGAAATAGACATTAGAAATTATCACACCAATTGCAGCATACACTAATTATACTACTGAGCTTCGTACCATATAATTATCCATTGATTGGATATTGCTTGCATCCATACTAAATGTAAAGTGAATTTCTCTGAAAATGATGTTGTTTGCATCATTTTCACAGACTCCCTCAAACTACAAGTCTGGCTGCATACTAACAAAATTACTCACCAAATCCTGTGGCAAACTTTTAAAATGAAAATTAGTTTCTGTTGAGTCCCAGAGCATGTTGGAATAAATGGAAATAATTAACTGGATGAAACAGTAAAAACAACAACAGGTCCCCTGGCTGCACATTTTAAGGTACCATGTATAGACTACAAACTTTTTATCTGAAAGAACAGCATGAGACAGTGAAACAGACAGGGAAAAAAAACTAGTAATTAACTTTCCTGCAAGTCAAGCTATTCAGCTACTCTGAAGTACTAGTGGAAGATGAAATAGACAAGATGAAATGTTCCTGGCCAGAATAAGATTGGGGCTCTCAAACATTACTCACACTTACTTGCTTAGGACAGATAATGGAATGAAGGTTAGAGCCATATTAAAGCAAATGAAGAATGACAGTTGAAGAATGCAGTTCGAATTGACTGGATACTAATGGAAATACTTGAAGCAATGGGAAACAGGGATAAGGGAACTAACAAAAATATGTGTATAGTTACAGGCATCCTTTAGTTTACATTTCATCAATTTCCATATTTTTGCTTTATATGTCCATAAGCAGTTATGAGGTGTAATAAAAAGGTTTGTGGATTGATTTTGTTTTTCTTGAAATTGCAATACTATAGAAAATTGTGACCTGTCACAAAATGTTTTGTGGTGCTTTTTGGGATAGTAACATGAATCATTTATCTGCAGTCAATATGAATTGGTACATATTGAATAGAAAGTGTTTTATGTAGTTTTTCATATTTTAAAATCAAGGATTTTACAGTAAGGGAGCAGTAAATTTACATCAAATTTTGTTTTTCAAATTAGGGAATTACAAATGCATAAAATGGTTAAAACAGGTTTTGGAGAAGATGCTACGTGTTATTTTGAAGACTTTTTTAAGTGGTTTATTTAAGATGATCCTTCTTCTAGCCAATGATTCAATTGCTTGTGTTCATGATTTTATTAATTAAACTGAATGAAGAGGCTTGCTTCAATATTTTCTTAAGAAACCTATATTTTCTTATGGGTTGAATTTGAAAGTGTCTGCAATTCTGCCCAGACACGATAGAAGGGAATTTATGATGAGAGCCTTGTCGACAAATTCAGCCATGGAAAGATTGTGCAAGGCTCAAGGGATAGAACTTTTTTCAGCCTGGTCTGTACTTGTTAACAGGAGAGATCCCAAGTTTATCCCATCCCTGCTTCTACAGGGATGGGATACATTTAAATAGAAAGGGTGCAAGAATTTTTGCTGATGCTATCGAGACAGTGTTAGGTGGGTCGGAAAACTACTAGCTTGGGGGGATACAAGGACTAATAGATTAACAATAGCCACTGGCAGAGGTGAAAGTGATTCTTGCACTGCTTCTATTGAAATGAGCAGAAGCCTGGAAAACAAGATGCAGGATATTTCAGAGACTGCTGGGAGTCATTGCGGTACAAGTAAACACATGGGTTGTGTTAGGATAGTTAAGAATAGGAACAGGTATATATATACTTGCGTGTACACCAATGCTAGGAGTTTTTTAAATAAATTTGATGAATTTCTCAAAGTATCAAAGGCAGATATGGTTGGGATATCAGAGACTTGGTGTCACACAGATATAAGGAATGCAGAACTGGAATTTGGGGAGTACAATGTGTACAGAAAGGATAGGAAGGGAGGAAGGGTTATGCTATTAGTTAAGAAACACATAAAATCCAAGGAAGTGAAGCCAGTCGACATCACTGGACAGTGCAGTGTCGAATCAGTTTGATGTGACATAAGCATTGGGAGATCAAAATTGAGAGTAGGAGTGTGCTATAAGCCTAATGACTCTGATGAGTATAATAAGAAACTGTACAGGGAAATAGAGTGGGCCAGTAAATCAGAGAGTCTTATAATGGGGGATTTTAATTTCCCAGATATCGACTGGAATTTGTGGGTTGGTCACTCGCACACTAGAAAGGCTTTTGGGGATTTATTGGATTATTGTTTTCTACATCAGCATGTTCAGGAGGCAACTAGAGGGAGTAATACTCTTGATTTGATTATCAGTAGTGATTCTTCATGCATTATGAATCTGCAGACAAAGGAACCACTAAGTGGCAGTGATCACAGTGTGCTGAAGTGGGAGTTACACAAAGAAGTAACTACCATCAAGGGTAAAGGGAAGGGTTTTTGCTTTTTTAAAGGCGACTACGATGGTCTGAGACAGTATTTAAATTCTATACAGTGGGACCAACTGATGATGTTACCAACAGCAAATTCAAAATGGGAAGCATTCAAAGAACTTATCTTGGAAGCTACTAGGCTTTACATGCCAACTAAGAAATATTGTTCAAGGTATGGGCCTGAATGGATGTCAGATGAACTAATGAGACATATGGCAGAGAAGAAAAATGCATGGGATACATTTTTACATTAACATGGATAGATTAACATATGACACAGAAGCCTATGATAGATATAAGTTGATCTCTAACGAAGTTACAAAGGAGGTTAGGCAGGCAAAGGCAGATTACGAGAAATCTTTGGCAATGGATGCAAAGAAAAACAGCACAGAGTTCTTTACTTATGTAAACTAGAAGGAAGGGGATGAATCAGATTGGTCCACTTGATATCGATGGTTCAACTGTTGATGATCCTGCTCAGGCAGCTAACAAACTAAATGAATATTTTGCATCGACATTCACACATGAGGAGTTATTCAGTGAGGGGAATGCCAGAGGTTTATTCAACTCTGGCAGTAAGCTAGATAATCTTGTAATAACTGAGCATAAAGTAGAGAGAAATTGTTGAAGATAAACACAAGAAAGGCACCTGGGGTGGATGGGATCTATCCAGTTATATTAAAGGAGGTGGCAAAGGAAGTACGCAAACCCTTAGCCATAATTATGAGAGCTTCCTTGGACTCAGGGAAGGTACCCATAGACTGGAGATGTGCAAATGTGACCCCAAATCATAAAGGAGGATCAAAGGCTGACACAAGTGATTATAGACCTTTGAGTTTAACTTCTGTTCCAGGGAAATTAATGGAGGCACTGGTTAAAGAAGCACTGCAGAATCATCTAGACAAGACTTCAGTTATAGCTCGGACACAGCATGGTTTTGTTAAGGTGAAGTCTTGCCTGACCAATTTGATTGGATATTATGATGCAGTCACAAAAGAACTGGATGCAGGGAATAACTTTAATATTATATACTTGGATCTTAGAAAGGCTTTTGATACTGTTGCACATGGAAGACTGCTGCACAAATTGGAGCAGTGTGGCATTGGAGGCAAATTGCTGCTATGGATAAAGGGGGAGGGGGAGAAGACAGAGAGTGGTAATCAATGTACACTGCTCATTGTGGACTAATGTTATTAGTGGAGTCCCTCAGGGTTCAGTGTTGGGTCCATTATTTTTTTCTGTATTTATAAATAATATTGATGATGGTATATTACGCTTAATGTCCAAGTTTGCAGACAATACAAAGGTTGGCAGGGTTGTTAAGGACACTACTGACGCTATGCTGCTGCAACATGATCTGGAAAAGTTGAGCAGATGGGCTGAGAGGTGGCAAATGAAGTTTAACATTGACAAATGTAAAGCTACATATGGGAAACAGCAACCCCAGAGCAACGTATCAACTCTGTGGTACTACACTGACAGTGGTAGAGAATGAAAGGGACCTGGGGGTGGTTGTGCAGGCAGATATGAAGTTTTCTGAGCAGTGCAGACGGGTGCAAGAGTAGCTCATGGTGTATTGTCGATGGTATATAGGAATTTTTCTAGCATTGATAAGGAGGTGATTATTCCCTTGTATAAGGCAATAATCAGGCCACACCTCGAGTACTGTATACAGGTCTGAAGGCCTCATTTCAAGAAGGATGTAGAGCTGCTGGAACGAGTACAGAGAAGGGCAACAAGATTAGTGAATGGAACAAAGGATTAAGTTTTGCAAATTACAGTGTCTGGAGACTAGGCACCAGCGAGGTGATCTGATAGAGGTGTATAAAGCATTGAATGGTTTGAGCATGCTCAATGCTGATGGGATTCTTCCTCTTGCTCAGAATAATCACCTGAGAGGGTGTAAATTCAAATTGAGGAAAGACAGATGTAGGATAGATGTGCGGAAATTTGCCCTTAGCCAGCGGGTAGTTGGTTGGTGGAACAGACTTCCATCCCCTGTTGTGGAAGTTGATAGTCTAAATAAACTTAAGGCTCAGCTGGACAGGTATTTCGGACAAACGGAGGGGTGGAGTGGAAGTGTGTTTTTTTTTTTGTCTGATGCTGCATAAGCTTGCTTTCTTGCATCATATGCCTCTACTAATGGTAATGCTAAATATTACTAAAGTTAAAATTTTATAAATTGCTTAAATGAATTTTTTCAACACTCAAAAGAAAGCATATGATTGAAGATATATTATATACAAGTATCAACAGTTTAAGACTCCAACCTAGACATTCAGAACTATTAAAAAACAACCCAGTACGAATGAGTGCAAAAAAAAAAATACATTGGCATCATAAAATAAAATATAAAGAACAAATAAAATTTCGAATGAAATGTACTGTCCTTAAAGCTGACAAAGCTTTTTCGACTCAGGTGTCGTGTTCACAGGTAGTATAAATGCATAATGTGTGTGATATTCAAAAGAAGAGATTAACTACTTCCCTGGTGCATGCTTATAAACTCAGCCATCCCTTTATCCATAACAGTAACTTGAACCTAATGCCACATTGCAATTTGTGTATAAATCTTTCATGTGGAACAGTTCTCAAAAACTTTCTGAAATCTAAGCATATGATGTCAAAATTATTCTTTATATCATGTTCTTTTGCCACTACATCATGGTATCCAATCAGATTGGTCCAACAAGAATCAGATTATTCACTTCAAATCCTTAACAAATCCATGCTGTGACTGCAGTATAGCTGCATTCCTATCTTGATAATCCTGCATTGCTTCTTTAACCAGTGACTCCATTATTTTCCCTGGAATAGAAGTCAAGCTAACAGGTCTATAATTATTCACTTCACCCTTTGATACTCCCCCCCACCATGAATAGGAGAGACATATGCAGAACTCCACTATCTAGAGACACCCCCCCCCCAGAATCCAAGGATGCGCTCGTAATTATGGCTAATAGCCTACATGCCTCTTTTGCTGCTTCACTTAATATAATTGAAGAGATTCCATCATCTCCAAGTTCTTTGTTTACTTTTAGCTTCAACAGTTTCTCTTTCACTTCTTCTCAGTTATCAAAAAATCATTTATCTCCCTGTTAGAATGGGCTACTTCTGGCATCCCCACTCCTAAAAAAATTCCTCTAGTTTGAACATAGTTGCAAATTATTTACTATTTGTTAGCAGCCTGGGTGAGATAATCCTCTTTTGCCTTATTTTCCAGAATGTCTCATAAGTTGCCGTTAATTGCCTAATCCCCTCTGTGACTTGATATCAGACTAGTTTACATCTGCACGTTTCTGTATTGCCTGTTAATTTATATGCATCCCATGCATTCTTCTTTGCCATGAGTCACCTCAGTTCATCCGACATCTATTTTGGAGTTACTTTAAACACTACCTCTGAGCTAGTATAAAAAGCCTAGTAGCTTCTGCAATTGGCGCCTCCGTAGCCAGGTGGGCAGGAGCAGCAGTGCGTAGCACACACTTCTTGATTAGACCGGAGTTCGAGCCCATGACCACCAAATACAGAGGATGCGGAAAGGTCAGAGAATGACCACTGCATATCTCTGGAGCAATATGGTCTTAGTTGCTAATGCTCCTAAAAACCAAACAACACACATACAGCTTCTACAATTGCATCCCTGAATGTTTCCCATTTAGAATTTGTTGTTTGAAAACATCACTGGTAGTTTTACCTTTACCAAAAATCTTTACCCTTGATGGTAATTGCATCTTTAAGTAAATCCCACATCAATGCATTGTGATCTTGCCACCTAGTTATCTTTTATCAGATTCTTAATGTATGAAAATTCACTCCTGAAAAATTTTTCTCATTGCCTCTCCAACATGCTGCTGCTGTAGAAACCAGTCATCCAAAAAATCCACAAGAGTCTTGCTACTGTGTGAGTGACGAACCACAGGGGCTCACATCTGGTGAGTATGAGCTTGGCACACCAGGGGTCCTGAGCTAGATATCATCATTCTTTTCTTTCATGGTGATTCCCTTCTACTTCTGACTCCTGTTCGTTCTCTCTCTCTTAAGGCCTAGTTTTGTTTTCCCAGTACGTGTGTCACACCAAACTGACATAGCATTGCACTGGCCACCCAAGTCTACTTGATGCACTACCTTAAATTCTATGTGCTTCTTAACTAAGAGAATAACTTCTCACCCCTACTGTCCTATCTGTCCTTTCTGTACACATTGTGCACTCCATATTCAAATTTGTCATCCCTTGTATCTAAATGATGCCAATATCTCTACAATATCCCTTCCCTTCATACCTTAACCAGTACTTCAAATTTATCAAATTTGTTTACTATGCCCCTAGCATTAGTGTATACATACACCACTTTTTACTCTTAGTAACCCTCCCTAATGCAGCCCATATGTTTGCTTGTTTCATGAAGACCAACAGGGGACTGTGTAATCCATGACACTTTGCTTTCCAGGCTGCTACACGTACACCTCTGGCTATAGCTGCTATTAATCTATTTGTCTGTGTATCCTCTGAACTAGCTATTTTCTGACTCGCCTAACACTGCCTTAATAGCATCAGCAAATATTCTTGCTCTCCTTCTATTTAAGTGTATCTCATCCCTCTAAAAACAGTCTCTCCTGTTAACGACCACAGACCATGTTGTGAAAAATTCTACCCCACGAGCCTTGCACAACCTTTCCATGGCCAAATTGTGACTGACAAGGCTCTCTTGTGTATTCCCTCTTATTGTATCTTGACATAATTGCAGACACTTTCAAATTTAGAAATTGAACTTGCAACTTTTTTTTAACATTACACTATTCTTTTTAAGTAAATCCTCAGATCTGCTACTCTTAACCTGTAAGCAGTCACGAAAAGGATTGTTCCGAATCCAGGGGCACTTTGACCCACCAGTCTACATTTGAAAAAATCAGCAAAAAATAATTCAAAATTGTTTACTTTTTTAGATGCCACCTTTATTTTAAATCTTTTCTGAATACAGCTGTGAAAAATTGTTGTTTTATATTAAGAATAATGTACTTCCTTTAGATCCAAATGAAATGCAAATCGAAAAACCTGCACACTTCAACAGTTGCATGGAGTTGGATGCCAGCCTCTCAATAACAGGAATACCTGATGCATGAGACATGATGTGCACATATCAGCAATTTGATTCCAGATATCTTTTCAATGTCATGAAGACAGAGAACATTACAGATTGGAGAAAAACATGCATCAGTAAAGTTAGCTAACTCTCAATAATTTTGCGACACATACTACTCATCACATACATATAATTAGGCTTAACTTAATTTGTTGTTATATTCTTATGTTCTTATTTAGTTTTTAGGAGCATTAGCAACTAAGGCCATATTGCTCCAGGATATGCGGTGGTCATTCCCTGACTTTTCCGCATCCTCCGTATTTGGTGGGGACGGGCTTGAACCCCGGTCTAATCAAGACGCGTGTGCTATGCACTGCTGCTCCTTCCCACCTGGCTATGAAGGCGCCACTTAATTTGTGAATTTTTCAAAACTGTGCAATAATTAACAGAAATTTCTAGAATTTTCATTTCAATTTCTTTGATTTCAGGGGAGAAATCAAAGAAAATATTTTCAAAAACAGCTATTAGGAAACAGCTATTTCAGCTGTGTGGACAGAGTAGATGAAGTGCATGAATTTCTGAAATATTTTCTGGGTTCTCATTGACCTCATATGACCAACTCAGGGTTAATGCGTGCAACAATATCACCTTTTCTGCCCTTAAAGGATGATAGCTGCTATACAACATCAGCATCTTTTCCCTCTTGCAGACATATCCTGGTCCTATTCCACCTATCCTTCTTACAGAATATTTCCAATTTCTCTGATGATAGAGTCACTGACAATAAATTCAGATCACTTAATTTACTGGTAAAATCTGCCAAAAAAGCCAGACCACACAACCACTCTCTATCTTGTAGCTACTGATAATCATCTCCCCTTTGATCAACAAATTTTTTAATTTCATTCAGCAAATTTCGAAATCTCTATAGAAAGTTACTCCGACTCAGCCACCTCACATCTGTGTGTAATATCAGATCTGGTTCTTTTTCATCAAGTTGCATTTTGAAATGTCTCCTTTGAAGAGATTGTCCTCTGATGGAATTCACGATTTTGAAAGCGATGTCCATAACACTTTTAGTATTTAATCTTTTGCTGGCTAACACTTTTTGGTGGATGGTACAGTGGTAACTCAAAAAATCTGAGAATTCATCATCCTTTTTGGCACAATGCAATGAATCCGTTAAGGTGCCCCATCATTGTTTTAACTCCATCTGTTGTCACTGATACGAGCTTAAATAGTGGTAATTTAATTTTTTTAATAAAATGTTTGAATGAGTTAAAGATAGCAAGATCTCTAGTTTCTTTCTTTTAACGAAACCATACCCAGCAGTTCTTCTTTAGTGGCAGAATCATCGAAAACCATACGAATAAAAATGAGCAATTGAGCTGTATCACTGATGTCTGTATATTCATCCAGTTGTAAAGAAAAGGATACACAATGAGCAATATAAGCACGCAATTGTTCCCTCACATTTTTACTCATTTTTTCGATAATTCGCATCACAGTATTTCGAGATAATTGCAGATCTTGAAAGGCACTTTTAATTTCTTTTTTGTTCTTAAAATTCTCAAAAAGAGAGTCTGTTATTTCTAAAAATACATCTTTGGTGAACTGACCATCAGAAAATGACTTACTTTAAATGATGCTACAGTTACTGCTTTAGATTGTAAGTTAGGTGTCACAAAGAAATTTTGTTGCACAAATAATCTGGATTTAATTTCTTCTAATTTATTTTTTCTAAGGTCACTATTTGGCGAAAAATCCGATTGGTATTTACCATGGAGTGTGTTGAAGTGCCTTTCTAAATTTCCTTTTTTGGGTATAGTCACGGAAGCATTGAAAATCAAACAGCCACATTTTTCTTTTACCATTACAAAAAAGTATTCTAGTTCCCACTCTTGATGAAAATGATACATTTTACTCGTTTTCGTGGTATTCATTTTAAATCAAAAGGTATTAAATTAACATATAATTACTGTCCAGTTATTAAATCAGCAAAAGAAATGCTTACCAATTAAAACACTTTAAGTTGTGCAAACCGGAAAAATATTCTGTCTGAACAGCTAATGTAGGATAATTGATGAAGAGGATTCCCGAATGAGGAAGTTGTTTCCAAAATAACCAGACAAACACACCATCGTTTATTGCTCTGTTTGGTTATATCCAGTAGAGTAACTACCCTATATCGGGCCCAGAGGCAAAGAACATGTTCGAACCCCTACTTAATTAATGAATATTGCAAAAACAGGAGACAGACAAAGACACCGGACCCCTAAAGGGCCCGGAGGCAATTGCCTTGCCTGCCTACATGGTAGCAACATCACTGGTTATGTCCTTATAAGAATCAGTTTTAAATGCTTTTGCGATATTTCTCTAAAGCTATTTCTAGAGGTATGACCATAAAACAATAAAACAATTTGCACTTTCTGGTTTACTGGCCTTTTCTGTTAGTGCAATCTAATTATAAATGGATAGTAAACTCAATCTAATTGCATTTGCAATAATATTGACAACTGGAATTCTGTGGGATTTTACTTTATTATGGTGAAATGTGTTTCTCCTTCAATAAAATCTTCAATCATGCAAAAAAAAAATAATAAATAAATAAATTTTCAAAATCTGCTCTTCATTCCTATTTTTGAAGCTTCGTAAAAAGCAATGTGTGGTGTTCATTTCCTGACCTTTCCACATCCTCTGTATTTGGTGGTCACGGGCTCGAACCCCGGTCTAATCAAGAAACGTGTGCTATGCACTTGCTGCTCCTGCCCACCTGGCTACGGAGGCGCCAATGTGCAGGTAGCAAAACCTGCTGCGCATTTTGGTAATATACCTGACCGCGCAAATCGAGGGATGAGTGTATATTTAAAATTCGTCGTGATCGACCGAAATTAAAGCTGCGATCGAGTGGTAGATCGTGATCGACTCGTTGGCCATCCCTGATATAGACCAATAGCCCTACTCCCTGTACTACGGAAATTATACGAAAGACTAATATATAGCAGATTAGCTGACTACTACACAAGCAGGTTACATTCCAACAAACAGTATTGTTTTAAGCAGTGCAGTTCTGCGGAGGATGCTATGCACCACCTACTGACAGCAGTTAAAAACTCAGAGGAGAAATATATGCTGGCAATCTCTATTGATTTTGCTGGGGCATTTGACTCACTCTGGTGGCCTAGTGTCCTTAGGAGATTCTGCCAGACAAATGCCCCACAAAACCTCTATAAGGTAATAAACTGGGGATCCGGAAAAGTTGCCCCCTGCATTTCGCCCCTCACATTTTCCCTCCACATTTCGCCCCCTGCATTTCGTCTCCCACATTTTGCCTCCAGTAGATAATGAATAGGCTATAGAAATGTAAATAATACACCTAATTTTTTATTAATTCTAATTTATTTTGTTTTAATAGAATGAATCAATCAAAGGTAATCAGTCATAGAATAAATGCACATTATTATTGTTTAAAACTCGAAGTTGTATGCAGTGCCTCTAAAGTAATAAATCACATTACAATTTTGAAAATCTTGGACTATTCTTTTGATTCTAGCAGAAATTGCAGCATACTTCTTGTTCCTTCAGAAAACCACTCCTGGCTACGCGCCAATAACTGAAGATTGTTACTAGTGGGACAAATAAGCATGTGACCCTGGAGCAGTTCGTCCTGAGAATCATACATTAAAAACTGTTTAATAGATTTGATAATTGAGAGCTATTAAGTGCTTGATAATTCCTATATTGTATTATATTATAAATCAACAGGGATTACCTTTATTTTAGATATAGGAAGCTTCTTTTCCAACTCTCCAAGTCCAACTCGCTAATAATTCTTGAGGATGGCGATATCAATTTTGCAAAACAGGTGGGACATCTTCCCCACTGTCAGAACCGTAGTGTTCAGACAGTGCGATCTTAACAACGAGCGCTCAAGACTTCTGTCTTCAAACACCATACCTCTGGCAGCAAGGAAACCATTACATGCATTGGCATAAAATTAGATTTTTGAAGGTCTAAACTGTTTAATAAATATGGACCGATTATTTCTTTTGGTCCTGTAGCTGGACTTTAGAGTTAAATTTAGGGGTCTGATAAAATTGGATATGGGGGGGGGGATTATTCTCTACATTCCTTAAGTCGGACTAGATCTTTTCGGGCGTCATGTTCACAGGAATAGAGCAACTCACAATTAATCATTGATATCGCCATCCTCAAGAATTATTAGTGAGTTGGACTAGGAGAATTGGAAAAAAAGAAGCTTCCTATATCTAAAATAAAGGTAATCCCTGTTGATTTATAATATAATTAAAAACTGTTGTACATTGCCATCAGTAATAATTTCTTGATAATTTTGTGGAATTACTAGGTCCTGGAGATTGCTCGGTAAAGCAGGAGTACCATTGTTGCATCGAACATGACGAATAGTTCGTTTAAGTGAATCCTTTTTAGGAAGTAATGCTGTGACATCAGTATGAGCCTCTGCAATAACTGATGCAACAATTTGCTGTGGCCGTTTGTTCGTGGTTGTTGCATGTTGCCGTATTTGACCAATCAATTGCAATGCTTCCGACCTTGCAGCTTGAGCTGCATGGTTATGTTTAGTTACGGCTTTCACAACTGGGCCTTCCAAACCCTCTGTCCAAACACGCCCTTTCCAGGTGGAACGTTTTTGAATTGAGCAAGAGTCCACTCTGTATCTTACTCCTCTGTGGAGGCAGCGAAAACAGCAAACGTGCGCTGTCGACTGTGCCACGAAATTTGAGGAGAGCCAGATGCAGGAACTTTTATTGTTTGAATTTAGACAAATCACAACAAGGTTCACTTGTTACTGAAAAGACTTCTATAAGATTAGTCACTGTTCCCTCCGCCATGCCCGTCACTAACCATGTGACTATCGCCCTCATGGTCGAGTATGTATTCTTTCCATTGTGAAAGGATTAACAGTTCCAGTTAATCCTTTCACAATAGAAAGAGAACCCTGAAGACATACAAAAGGGGAGAAATTAGTTTAAAAGCTACTTGACAATTTGTACACGAATGTCATTTTCAAAATTTGTTCGGAAAAGTTAGAGTTATCGGAAGTTCAGTTCGAGTAATCGAGAGAGTTTAGCATGGAATCTCCACTAAAGGGGCTGTGATTTCAATAAAAATTCGAGTTATCGAGAGTTGACTGTACAGTATTTACATTTCTGTAGCCTACTCATTATCTACTGGGGGCAAAATGTGCCGGGGGCAAAATGCGGGCGGCCACTTTTCCGTAAACCAATAAACAGCTACCTTACAGACAGAAGTGTCTCATTATGCACAAGGTTCCAGGAAATGATATGCCCTGTGAATAAAGGCTGCCCGTATGGTTCAATGTCCTTTGTCCTTTCTTCTGGAACATCATTCTGGATGAATTTCTGGCCTTGAATCTGGGCTCCGTGGAAAGCCTAGCCTTTGCGGATGACATGATTTTCCTTGTAAAAGGTAATACGTAAGTGGTTATAGAACAAAGATCAAATGCCGCCCTCTCGCAGTTCCAGGAGTGGGCACAAATGCACATGCTTTGATGAATTTGAGGTATTGCTCAAAACATCAAAGGCAGATATTGTTGGGATATCAGAGATTTGGTGTCACAGAGATATAAGGAATCCAAAACTGGAATTTGGGGAGTGCAATGTGTACAGGAAGGATAGACAGGATAGGAAGAGAGGAGGGGTTATGCTATTAGTTAAGAAACACATAAAATCCAAGGAAGTGAAGCCACTTGACATTGCTGGACAGTGCAGTGTGACATAAGTATTGGGAGATCAAAATTGAGAGTAGGAGTGTGTTAAAGGTCTAATGACTCTGATGAGTATAATAAGTAACTGTACAGGGAAATAGAGTGGGCCAGTCAATCAGAGAGTCTTATAATGGGGAATTTTAATTTCCCAGATGTTAACTGGAATTTGTGGGTTGGTCACTCACACAATAGCAAGGCTTTTGTGGATTTATTGGATGACTGTTTTCTACATCAGCAACTAGAGGGAGCAATACTCTTGATCAGTAGTGTTTCTTCATGCATTAAGAATCAGCAGATAAAGGAACCACTAGGTGGCAGTGATCACAGTGTGCTGAAGTGGGATTTACTCAAAGAGGTAACTACCATCAGGGGTAAAGGGAAGTGTTTTTGCTTTCATAAAGGTGACTCTAGTGGTCTGAGGCAGTATTTAAATTCTATACGGTGGAACCAACTGATGATGTTCCCAACATTAAATTCAAAATGGAAAGCATTCAAAGAATTTATCTTTGAAACCTAATAGGCTTTACATACCAACTAAGAAATATTGTTCAAAGTTTAGGCCTAAATGGATGTCAGATGAACTAATGAGACATAAGGCAGAGAAGAAAAATGCATGGGATACATATAAATTAATTGGGTGACATGGAAGCCTTTGTAGATAGGCTTCCGTGTCACCTTATGCTGGTCTGTAACCAAGTTGCAAAGGAGATTAAGCAGGTAAAGGCAAATTATGAGAAATCTTTGACAAAGATGTAAAGAAAAACAGCAAAGTGTTCTTTACTTATGTAAACTCTAGAACAAAAGGATGAATCAGATTGGTCCACTGGATATTGATGGTTCAACTGTTGATCTTGCTCAGCTGGTAAAATACTAGGATTTTACCATGGATTTTTTCGATTTTAAGGTATGTGCAAATGGAGGCAAGTGATATATTCCAAGTAAGAGTTTTGTTTACTATAGTTTTCGCCAATTTTTGTGCTTTTCAGAGTATTCTCATATGATCTAACAAACTAAATGAGTATTTTGCATCTACATATGCACATGAGGAGTTATTCAGGGAGGGGAATGCCAGAGGTGAAGTAAACTCTGGCAGTGAGGTAGATGATTTTGTAATAACTGTGAGTAAAGTGGAGGAGAAATTGTTGAAGATAAACATAAAAAAGGCACCCGGGGTGGATGGGATCTATCCAGTTATATTAAAGGAGGCAGCAAAGGAAGTAAGCAAACCCTTAGCAATAATTATGAGAGTTGCTTTGGACTCGGGGGAGGTACCAATAGACTGGAGATGTGCAATTGTGACCCCAATGCACAAAGGAGGATCAAAGGGCAACACAAGTAATTATAGACCTTCAGTTTAACTTCTGTTCCAGGAAAATTAATGGAGGCACTGGTTAAAGAAGCACTGCAGGATCATCTAGACAAGACTTCAGTTATAGCTCGGACACAGCATGGTTTTGTTAAGGGAATGTCGTGCCTGACCAATTTGATTGGATACTATGATTTGGTCACAAAGGAACTGAATACACGGAATAACTTATATTATATATTTGGATCTTAGAAAGGCCTTTGATACTGTTGCACATGGAAGATTGCTAAACAAATTGGAGCAGTGTGGCATCGGAGGCAAATTGCTGCTATGGATAAAGGGATAGTTGAGTGGGAGAAGACAGTGGAAATCAATGGACACTGCTCATCATGGACTAATGTTATTAGTGGAGTCCATCAGAGTTCAGTGTTGGGTCCATTGTTGTTTTCTGTATTTATAAATGATATTGATTAGCATTAGCATTAGTAGAGGCATATGATGCAAGAAAGCAAGCTTATGCAGCATCAGCCAAAAAAAAAAAAAAAAACACTTCCATTTCACCCCTCCGTTCATTTGAAATACATGTCCAGCTGAGCATTAAATTTATTTAGGCTATCAACTCTCACCAAAAGGGATGGAAGTCTGTTCCACCGATTTCTGCACATCAATCCTACATCTGTCTTTCCTCAATCTGAATTTATGCCCTCTCAGGTGATTATTCTGAGCAAGAGGAAGAATCTCATCAGCATTGCGCATGCTCAAACCATTTAACGCTTTATACACCTCTATCAGATCACCTGGCCAGTGCCTAGGCTCCAGACAGTGTAATTCGCAAAACTTAAGCCTTTCTTCGTAAGAGCAACCCTTTGTTCCATTCACTATTCTTGTTGCCCTTCTCTTTACTCGTTCCAGCAGCTCTACATCCTTCTTGAAATGAGGCCTCCAGACCTGTATACACTACTCAAGGTGGGGCCTGATCATTGCCTTATACAAGGGAATAATCACCTCTATATATCATTGTCAATATATCATTGACAAGACACCATGAGCTACTCTTGCAGCCCATCTGCACTGCTCAGAGAACTTCATATCTTCCTGCACAATTACCCCCAGGTCCTTTTCATTCTCTACCACTGTCAGTGTAGTACCATAGAGTTGATATGTTACTCTGGGGTTGCTGTTTCCCATATGTAGTACTTTACATTTGTCAATCTTTAACTTCATTTGCCGCCTCTCAGCTCTTCCACTCAACTTTTCCATATCCTGTTGCAGCAACATAGCATCAGTAGTGTCCTTAACAACCCTGCCAACCTTTGTATCATCTGCAAACTTGGACATTAAGCTTGATATACCATCATCAATATCATTGATAAATACAGAAAACAATAATGGACCCAACACTGAACCCTGAGGGACTCCACTAATAACATTAGTCCACGATGAGCAGTGTCCATTGATTACCACTCTCTCTGTATTCTCCCCCTCAACCATTCCTTTATCCATAGCAGCAGTTTGCCTCCAATGCAACATTGCTCCAATCTGTGCAGCAGTCTTCCATGTGCAACAATATCAAAAGCCTTTCTAAGATCCAAATATATAATATCAAAGTTATTCCTTCCATCCAGTTCCTTTGTGACCACATCATAGTATCCAATCAAATTGGTCAGGCAAGACTTTCACTTAAAAAAAAAAACATGCTGTTTCCGAGCTATAACTGAAGTCTTGTCTAGATGATCCTGCAGTGCTTCTTTAACCAGTGCCTCCATTAGTTTTCCTGGAACAGAAGTTAAACTCACAGGTCTATAATTACTTGTGTCAGCCTTTGATCCTCCTTTGTGAATTGGGGCCACATTTGCACATCTCCAGTCTATGGGTACCTCCCCTAAGTCCAAGGAAGCTCTCATAATTATGGCTAAGGGTTTGCTTACTTCTTTTGCTGCCTCCTTTAATATACCTGGATAGATCCCATCCATCCCAGGTGCCTTTCTTGTGTTTATATTCAAAAATTTCTCCTCCTCTTTACTCTCAGTTATTATACGATTATCTAGCTTACTGCCGGAGTTGAATACACCTCTGGCATTCCCCTCGCTGAATAACTCCTCATGTGTGAATGTTGATGCAAAATATTCATTTAGTTTGTTAGCTACCTGAGCAGGAATCATCAACAGTTCAACCATCGATATCAAGTGGACCAATCTGATTCATCCCTTTCCTTCTAGAGTTTACATAAGTAAAGAACTCGGCTGTTTTTCTTTGCATCCTTTGCCAAAGATTTCTCATAATCTGCCTTCGCCTGCTAACCTCCTTTGTAACTTGGTTACAGATCAATTTATATCTGTCATAGGCTTCTCTGTCACATGTTAATTTATATGTTACCAACTGATGATGTTACCAACAGCAAATTCAAAATGGGAAGCATTCAAAGAATTAATCTTGGAAGCTACTAGGCTTTACATACCAACTAAGAATATTGTTCAAGGTTTAGGCCAAAATGGATGTCAGATGAACTAATGAGGCATATGGCAGAGAAGAAAAATGCATGGGATACTTACAAATTAACACATGACACAGAAGCCTGTGATAGATACAAGTTGATATGCAACCAAGTTACAAAGGAGGTTAGGCAGGCGAAGGCAGATTACGAGAAATCCTTGGCAAGGGATGCAAAGAAAAACAGCAAAGAGTTCTTTACTTATGTAAACTCTAGAAGGAAGGGGATGAATCAGATTGGTCCACTTGATATTGATGGGTCAACTGTTGATGACCCTGCTCAGGTAGCTAACAAACTAAATGAATATTTTGCATCGACATTCACACATGAGGAGTTATTCAGCGAGGGGAATGCCAGAGGTGTATTCAACTCTAGCAGTAAGCTACAGAATCTTGAAATAACTGGGAATAAAGTGGAGGAGAAACTGTTGAAGATAAACACAAGAAAGGCACCCGGGGTGGATGGGATCTATCCAGTTATATTAAAGGATACAGCAAAGGAAGTAAGCAAACCCTTAGCCATAATTATGAGAGCTTCCTTGGACTCAGGGGAGGTACCCATAGACTGGAATTGTGCAAATGTGACCCCAATTCACAAAGGAGGATCAAAGGCTGACACAAGTAATTATAGACCTGTGAGCTTAACTTCTGTTCCAGGAAAATTAATGGAGGCACTGGTTAAAGAAGCACTGCAGGATCATTTAGACAAGACTTTAGTTATAGCTCGGACACAGCATGGTTTTGTTAAGGGGAAGTCTTGCCTGACCAATTTGATTGGATATTATGATGCAGTCACAAAAGAACTGGATGCAGGGAATAGCTTTGATATTATATACTTGGATCTTAGAAAGGCTTTTGAAACTGTTGCACATGGAAGACTGCTACACAAATTGGAGCAGTGTGACATTGGAGGCAAATTGCTGCTATGGATAAAGGGGTGGTTGAGGGGGAGAAGACAGAGAGTGGTAATCAATGGACACTGCTCATCTTGGACTAATGTTATTAGTGGAGTCCCTCAGGGCTCAGTGTTGGGTCCATTATTGTTTTCTGTATTTATAAAAGATATTGATGATGGTATATCAAGCTTAATGTCCAAGTTTGCAGATGATACAAAGGTTGGCAGGGTTGTCAAGGACACTACTGACACTATGCTGCTACAACAGGATCTGGAAAGGTTGAGCAGATGGGCTGAGAGGTGGCAAATGAAGTTTAACATTGACAAATGTAAAGTACTTCACATGGGAAACAGCAACCCCAGAGCAACGTATCAACTTTGTGGTACTACACTGACAGTGGTAGAGAATGAAAGGGACTTGGGGGTGGTTGTGCAGGCAGATATGAAGTTTTCTGAGCAGTGCAGACGGGCTGCAAGAGTAGCTCATGGAGTATTGTCAATGATATACAGGAATTTTTCCAGCAGGGATAAGGAGGTGATTATTCCCTTGTATAAGGCAATGGTCAGGCCACACCTAGAGTACTGTATACAGGTCTGGAGGCCTCATTTCAAGAAGGATGTAGAGCTGCTGGAACGAGTACAGAGAAGGGCAAAAAGATTAGTGAATGGAACAAAGGGGTGCTCTTACGAAGAAAGGCTTAAGTTTTGAAAATTACAGTGTCTGGAGACTAGGCACCGGCAGGTCATCTGATAGAGGTGTATAAAGCCTTGAATGGTTTGAGCATGCTCAATGCTGATGGGATTCTTCCTCTAGCTCAGAATAATCACCTGAGAGGGCATAAATCAAATTGAGGAAAGACAGATGTAGGATAGATGTGCGGAAATTTGCCTTTAGCCAACGGGTGGTTGGTTGGTGGAACAGAAATAAGTTTAAGGCTCAGCTGGACAGGTATTTTGAACGAACAGAGAGGTGAAGTGGAAGTGGGTTTTTTTTTTTTTTTTTTTTGGCTGATGCTGCATAAGCTTGCTTTCTTGCATCAAATGCCTCTACTAATGCTAATATGTATCCCATGCATTTTTCTTCTCTGCCATATGTCTCATTAGTTCATCTGACATCCATTTAAGCCTAAACCTTGAATAATATTTCTTAGTTGGTATGTAAAGCCTAGTAGCTTCCAAGATAAGTTCTTTGAATGCTTCCCATTTTGAATTGGTGTTGGTAACATCATCAGTTGGTCCCACTGTATAGAATTTAAATACTGTCTCAGACCACTGTAGTCACTTTACGAAGGGAAAAACCCTTCCCTTTACCCCTGATGGTAGTTACCTCTTTGAGTAAATTCCACTTCAGCACACTGTTATCACTGCCACTAAGTGGTTCCTTTATCTGCAGAATCTTAATGTATGAAGAATTACTGCTGATAATCAGATCAAGAGTATTACTCCCTCTAATTGCCTCACGAACATGCTGATGTAGAAAACATTCATCCAATGAATCCACAAAAGCCTTGCTAGTGTGTGAGTGACCAACTCACAAATTCCGGTCAATATCTGTGAAATTAAAATCACCCATTATAAGACTCTCTGATTAACTGGCCCACTCTATTTCCCTGTACAGTTTCTTATTATACTCATCAGAGTCATTAGGCCTATAGCACACTTCTACTCTCAATTTTGATCTCCCAATGCTTTTATCACACCAAACTGACTCCACACTGCACTGTCCAGCGATGTCAACTGGCTTCACTTCATTGGATTTTATGTGTTTCTTAACTAATAGCATAACCCCTCCTCCCTTCCTATCCTGTCTATCCTTTCTGTTCACATTGTAGTCCCCAAATTCCAGTTATGCATTCCTTATATTTGTGTGACACCACGTCTCTGATATCCCAACAATATCTGCCTTTGATGTTGTGAGCAATACCTCAAATTCATCAAATTTATTTACCAAACTCCTAGAATTGGTGTACACGCAAGTATACATGCACTGTTCTTATTGGCCCCAGGTGCCAAGCGTTTCCGTGGCCAAGCGATTCTTGTGCAATTAAAGAGCGGTTCTTGGTAAGCGACTAGGTTCTCTTTTGTTTTCTCCCTTACTTATTAAACCTTTTCGTTAAGTAGCTTCATTTTCTTAAAAACACTAAGAAGTGATCGCAGAAGAAGGAAAGTACCTTTTTCTTTAATTTAGTAACTCTACCAACTGTACTAACCTCTACGCTTGGCCACAAGCGGCCCTGTTCCTGCCTCCCCGTGGCGGCACCAGTAACCTGTGTGGTAAAGGTAAACCCCCAGTGCCAAAAGGAACTAACATGGATACAAATAGTTATCCATCTTTAGAGCCATTGAGCTCAAGACAAGAGACTTCTGTCATTGACCATGACTGTGTTCACCCAAAAAGGCTTCGAAGGGAAGCAAAATGTCAAAATGATATACCGAATTTTTACTCATGATTCTTTTTACACTTATTACCACAAGTGTAAAAAGAATCATGAGTAAAAAAGATGGGAATCTAACTCCAACTAGAACCATCATTTTAGCATTCAGTACTCCAGACTTACCATCCTCAATCAAAGCTGGCTATTTGAATTGCCATATTAGGCCATATATTCCGAATCCCATTCGTTGCTTCAAATGCCAGAAATATGGTCATTCACAGCAGGCATGTAGAGGTGACTCCATCTGTCCCATATGTGGATCTAAAGAACATACTCAAGCTGATTGCTCAGTCACAACCCCTGCATGTCCCAACTGCAAGGGAAGTCACCGTGCCTTTTCCAAATCTTGCGAGTTATGGATTACGGGGAAAAAAATTCAAAAATATAAAATAGAAAATAAAGTTACGTTTCCTGAGGCCCGTAGGCAAGTTATGTTGAGCATGCCTAGCAGTTGATCCTACGCTGTTCACACTAGAAACTATGTATTTACTGGAGCACAAACAGATGTATCAATTCCGCCTAATACCCCAATGGCTAATTGGCTTAAATCTGCTCTTTCAAATTCAAAGAAAGAAAATCCTCAAAATAAAACTAGCAAAGCTACAAATACCCCAATCAGTATCCCTAGTGATACTCCATCAGTCCCATATGACACAGAGCAAATGAAATCTGACACAGGTTTAAAACAAATGGAAACTTCCACCAACAGTATGGAAGTAGATGAGCGTTTAGAAAATGGGGAGCCCATTTTGGAACTCCATGCAAATGAGATAAAATAAAACAAGACAGACCAAAATGCTCCACTTCTAAAAAAAACAGTCAGACCAATCAACCACAACTAAACTCAAGTAATGTCTAATATCATACAGTGGAAATGCAGAGGACTAAGAAGCAATTCTGATGACATAAAAGATTTACTGATTGAATATAATCTGATAGCAGTATGTCTACAAGAAACTTTCTTATCACCTCAAGCTTCACCAAAATTTACAAACTATGCAATATATAGAAAAGACAGGATTTCTGAGTCTCCTGCTCGTGGAGGAGTAGCTGTGCTTATAAAATCAAACATACCGTCCAGGCATTCAGTTACAAACTAGTCTAGAAGCTGTGGCAGCACGTATTTCAATCGGTATATCAATTACCCTAACTTCTATATATATTTCCCCTTCTCAACCATTTTCAAATACAGAACTTGATAATTTGGTTATGCAACTACCATCTCCAATCTGCCTTTCTGGTAACTTCAATGGCCACCATCCATTATGGGGGTCACCTGCGATTGACACAAGAGGCAAATTAATTGAAACATTCATGAATAATAACAACCTAACTATACTAAATTCTGGATCTCCCACTTATATTCACCTATCTACAGGATCTACTTCTGCAATAGACTTGTCAATCTGCTCACCAGCAATTCTCTCAAATATGACATGGTCAGTGCTAAACTATCCTCTAAACAGCGATCACTTTCCAATCCTTTGCTCATTACAAACACGGGTAACTGCAAATCTCGAGCACCGATCCACCTGGAAGCTCAAGAAGGCAAACTGGGAGAGCTACTGTACCCAGGTCCAGTTAGACAGGAGTTATGTTCAGCAACATCCAAATGAAGACGTAACTAACTAAATTACGAATCAGATACTAAATGCAGCAAAAAATTCAATTCCGAAGTCACGACCTCACAAGTGCTTCCACCATAACAACTGGTGGAATGCAGTTTGTTCTAATGCCAAGCGTGAGAAAAACCGTGCTTGGAAAAAATTCCATAAGTTTCCTACAACCAGTAATCTAATAGAATACAAAAGACTTAAAGCCAAAGCAAGGCAGATTTGGAGAAAAGCCAAACATGACTCCTGGATCTCATTTGCCTCAACTATCACCAAAGACACTGACCCACCATTCATTTGGAGAAGAATTAAAGCGCTAAATGGAAAATTCACTCGACCACCCTCTCCAATACTCTGTTGGAATGGGAAAGATCTATCGACACCTAAGGAAATCGCCAATGTGCTAGCAGAATCATTCTCTACAATATCTGCTTCTGCTTCCTACTCCATCTCCTTTCAGCGCATCAAGGCAGATGCAGAACGCCGCAAAATTAACTTCTCCACACGGCTCTCACTTCCATACAATAAACCATTTAATATAACAGAATTCAAAGAATCCTTAAATAAATCTTCAAATAGTGCTGCCGTCCCAGACGACGTACATTATATCATGCTAAAACAATTACTTGAAGAGGACTTACGTACCCTATTGATCTTCTATAATCGAATCTTCTCAGAAAATGCTTATCCGCTTTCCTGGCGTCATTCTCGCATACTTGCCATACCAAAACCAGGCAAAGACCCTTCTTTCGTTAACAATTATAAGCCAATATCTCTCACAAGCTGCATGGAGAAAATTTTTGAAAGAATGGTACATACGAGGCTTACCTGGATCTTAGAAGCAGAGAACCTTTTAACAGATCATCAGAGTGGCTTTCGTAAGAACAGATCCACTCTTGATGTCCTTATCAAAGCTGAATCAAATATTCGCAATACCTTTGTCATGAAGCAACATCTAGTCATGGTCAATTTGGATATTGAAAAGGCATTTGATACTACCTGGTGACATGGTACAGTCAGTCCTCGTATAACACGTGTTTACACTACACGAATTCAATCATACACGATTTATAAATAGGGGAACGATATCTTATATAACACGAACCGAATTCGCTTATTCACGATTCGCCTTTGCATTTACAAGAAATGGCAGTTGAACGCAGAATCACCCCAACCGAATGCAACACGATAGGAATGAAGAGAAGATTCTGAAAATGTATTTATGTTTTATATCAGTGAAGGGGAAACACATTTCACCGTAAAAATCAACACAATTCCAGCTATCAGTATAATCGCAAATGCAATTAGATCGAGTTTACTACCAAGTTTATAACAGATTCCACTAGCAGAAACGCAACTGGAAATTGTTTTTACTGTTTTATGGTAGTAACCCCTAGAAATGTGCTTTAGTAAAATGTGAGGTGTTAATTGTGTATCTCTGCCTTTATGGAGTTGTTTATTCAGTTGCTACACGAGCGCAGCTTTGTTTATGTGTATCAAGCGTGCCTCCTCGTTTTGTAATTGTGAGTAAAATGAGTAAAATCCTTAAAAGTGAGTAAAATACTTAAAAGGTGTGAAAAGGAAGCGTCCTGGTGAAGACACTGCAGATTCAGAGACAAAAAGAAAAGCAATATTGATAAACAGAGACGGACTGGGTCAAAAATCTTACCCGGGAAAATTTATAGTGGCCTCATACTATGGTTTATGGCCAAATTCACACTGGTCTCCAGTCCGCCTCTGTCAATAGAGAAAAAATATGAAATTGTGAAACGCTTTGAGCGAAATGAAAGAGCACGTGCTACAGACCTAAATGAGGCAACGCCGAGAATTACAAAGAATGCAGAGAAAATAAAAACAACTTTCATAGCAGGAACAACTCAAAGTGTAATTAAAATCCATTAGATTAAGACACAAAGAATTGGAAGAGATGGAACGGCTATCATCTGTTTCGATAGAAAATCAAACAAAAAACAAGTTTGCTTATGATAGAAGCAAAAGCATTAGCAATATTATATTACATAATAGTCATAATAAAATACATAAATATTTTATTACGATAATTTATTGTGTTTGGTAATGTTTTGGTTACAAATGTGTGTTCAATCTTGGGTAGTCGGCACATAACCCTATTTTTCCCATAGGGCCTGTTGTTTATATTGCACGATTTTGCATTGCACAAGGGTTTCTAGGAACACAACTATAGTGCTATATGAGGACTGACTGTATTATTATGGACCTTTATCATCTAGGGCTAAGGGGTCATCTCCCTCACCGCTCTTTTCAGGTCCGTTATCAGAATGTACTGTCTGCACCCCATATTCAGGAAGAAGGAGTACCACAGGGATCTATACTCAGCGCAACGTTATTTGCAATTCGAGTCAACAGCATAACCAGAGACATCCCAAAAACTGTGGAAGCTTATATGTACGCAGATGACCTTGCCATCTCCTGTCAATCGCAAAGCATGAACACCATTGAATGTCAACTCCAACTTACCATTAACAGAATTGAATCCTGGATATCATGCAACGGATATTGACTAGCTGAACAAAAGTCTACCACCACTCACTTTTGTAAGAAACGTGTTGTCCACCACCATCCTAAATTACGGTGGCGCATTATAGCCTTAGTAGCTGATGCGCCAATAAAACCAAAACAACAACAACCAAAATTACGGCTAAGCAATATTCTGATACCAGTAGTAAACAGCATCAGATTTCTGGGCCTGATATTAGATAGTAAGCTTAACTTCCAAGCACATATCACATATCTATGAACTACTTGTCTAAAACAGTCGAACATGCTTCAATCAGTCTCATCCATGTCGTGGGGAGCTGATCGGTACTCCTTATTTTACCTCTACAAATCTCTGATCTGTTCATGCTTAGATTATGGTTCTCCCGTATATGACTCAGCTAGAAAAAGCACATTAGATCGGCTGAATGTCATCCAGCACAGTGCCCTGAGGACTGCTCTGGGTGCATTCAGGACTTCTCCCATGCAAAGTCTTTATATTGAAGCCGACGAGCCTCCATTACATCTTCGTAGAAAAACATTATTGCTTTTCTATGCTTCTAAGATCCAGAGTCTTCCATTGCACCCCAGCTGGGAGTATCTTTATCACATTCAGTGGGATTCCTTTTATGAGAATAAGCCACATGAAAATCAACCAGCCTCACTCAAGATCAAAGATCTTATTCAGAGTTGGAATATTGATTTAGCTGATATTTTTAAGAACACAACTGCTCCTGTTCCACCTTGGACGTATGTTTGTGCCTCCCATGATACACATTTTCTCCAGTGGGGAAAGAATGTCATACCTCCCAATACATGAGACAGTTGCACTCAGCTCATGCTACTCTTAACTCCAATGCTTGTAAAATATATCCCGACGAATCAAAAACTGACAGTATAGTAGGTGCTGCAGCTGTTTTTTCTTCATGTACAATTTCAGCCACACTACCTTTATCATGCAGTGTCTTCACTACTGAACTTTATGCCATCAAGTTAGCACTTAGTAAGATTATTGAACTTTGCATCTCACCCACAATAATTTACACAGATTCTCTCAGTGCTATCTATGCCACAACGAAGAATTTCTCCTCTTCTCATCCTACATTGAAAGAAATTCATTCCCAACTATTTTCCTGTAGCGCGTCCAATCAGTCAATCAGCTTTTCCTGGATCTCTGGCATTCCGGGAAATGAAAGTGCAGACTTTAGCATTAGCATTTAGCATTAGCATTAGTACAGGCATTTGATGCAAGAAAGCAAGCTTATGCAGCATCAGCCAAAAAAAAAATAAAGTAAAATAAATAAATAAAAAATAACCACTTCCACTTCACCCCTCTGTTCGTTCGAAATACCTGTCCAGCTGAGCCTTAAACTAATTTAGGCTGTCAACTTCCACGACAAGGGATGGAAGTCTGTTCCACCTACCAACCACCCGCTGGCTAAAGGCAAATTTCCGCACATCTATCCTACATCTGTCTTTCCTCAATTTGAACTTATGCCCTCTCAGGTGATTATTCTGAGCAAGAGGAAAAATCCCATCAGCATTGAGCATGCTCAAACCATTCAAGGCTTTGTACACCTCTATCAGATCACCTCGCTGGTGCCTAGTCTCCAGACACTGTAATTCGCAAAACTTAAGCCTTTCTTCATAAGAGCACCCCTTTGTTCCATTCACTAATCTTGTTGCTCTTCTCTGTACTCGTTCCAGCAGCTCTACATCCTTCTTGAAATGAGGCCTCCAGGCCTGTATACAGTACTCTACCATGTGGCCTGACCATTGCCTTATACAAGGGAATAATCACCTCCTTATCCCTGCTAGAAAAATTCCTATATATCATTGAAAATACACCATGAGCTACTCTTGCAGCCTGTCTGCACTGTTCAGAGAACTTCATATCTGCCTGCACAACCACCCCCAGGTCCCTTTCATTCTCTACCACTGTCAATGTAGTACCACAGAGTTGATACGTTGCTCTGGGGTTGCTGTTTCCCATATGTAGTACTTTACATTTATCAATGTTAAACTTCATTTGCCACCTCTCAGCCCATCTGCTCAACCTTTCCAGATCCTGTTGCAGCAGCATAGTGTCAGTAGTGTCCTTGACAACCCTGCCAACCTTCGTATCATCTGCAAACTTGGACATTAAGCTTGATATACCATCATCAATATCATTTATAAACACAGAGAACAATAAAGGATCCAATACTGAACCCTGAGGGACTCCACTAATAACATTAGTCCACGATGAGCAGTGTCCATTGATTACCACTCTCTGTCTTCTCCCCCTCAACCACCCCTTTATCCATAGCAGCAATTTGCCTCCAATGCCACACTGCTCCAATTTGTGCAGCAGTCTTCCATGTGCAACAGTATCAAAAGCCTTTCTAAAATCCAAGTATATAATATCAAAGTCATTCCCTGCATCCAGTTCTTTTGTGACTGCATCATAATATCCAATCAAATTGGTCAGGCAAGACTTCCCCTTAACAAAACCATGCTGTGTCCGAGCTATAACTGAAGTGTTGCCTAGATGATTTTACAGTGCTTCTTTAACCAGTGCCTCCATTAATTTTCCGGGAACAGAAGTTAAACTCACAGGTCTATAATTACTTGTGTCAGCCTTTGATCCTCCCGTGTGAATTGGGGTCACATTTGCACATCTCCAGTCCATGGGTACCTCCCCTGAGTCCAAGGAAGCTCTCATAATTATGGCTAAGGTTTTGCTTACTTCCTTTGCTGACTCCTTTAATATAACTGGATAGATCCCATCCACCCCAGATGCCTTTCTTGTGTTTATCTTCAACAATTTCTCCTCCACTTTACTCCCAGTTATTTCAAGATTCTGTAGCTTACTGCTAGAGTTGAATACACCTCTGGCATTCCCCTTGCTGAATAACTCCTCATGTGTGAATGTCGATGCAAAATATTCATTTAGTTTGTTAGCTACCTGAGCAGGGTCATCAACAGTTGACCCATCGATATCAAGTGGACCAATCTGATTCATCCCCTTCCTTCTAGAGTTTACATAAGTAAAGAACTCTTTGCTGTTTTTCTTTGCATCCCTTGCCAAGGATCTCTCGTAATCTGCCTTTGCCTGCCTAACCTCCTTTGTAACTTGGTTACAGATCAACTTGTATCTATCATAGGCTTCTGTGTCACGTGTTAATTTGTATGTATCCCATGCATTTTTCTTCTCTGCCATATGCCTCATTAGTTCATCTGACATCCATTTAGGCCTAAACCTTGAACAATATTTCTTAGTTGGTATGTAAAGCCTAGTAGCTTGCAAAATAAGTTCTTTGAATTCTTCCCATTTTGAATTTGCTGTTGGTAACATCATCAGTTGATCCCACTGTATAGAATTTAAATACTGTCTCAGTCCATCGTAGTCACCTTTACGAAAGCAATACCCCTTCCCTTTACCCCTAATGGTAGTTACCTCTTTGAGTAACTCCCACTTCAGAACACTGTGATCACTGCCACCTAGTGGTTCATTTATCTGCAGATTCTTAATGCATGAAGAATCACTACTGATAATCAAATCAAGAGTATTACTCCCTCTAGTTGCTTCCCGAACATGCTGATGTAGAAAACAATCATCCAATAAATCCACAAAAGCCTTGCTAGTGTGTGAGTGACCAGTCCCCAAAATCCAGTCAATATCTGGGAAATTAAAATCCCCCATTATAAGACTCTCTGATTTACTAGACCACTCTATTTCTCTGTACAGTTTCTTACTATACTCATCAGAGTCATTAGGCCTATAGCACACTCCTACTCTCAATTTTGATCTCCCAATGCTTATGTCACACCAAACTGACTCGACACTGCACTGTCCAGTGATGTCGTCGACTGGCTTCACTTCCTTGGATTTTATGTGTTTCTTAACTAATAGCATAACCCCTCCTCCCTTCCTATCCTGTCTATCCTTTCTGTAGACATTGTACTCCCCAAATTCCAGTTCTGCATTCCTTATATCTGTGTGACACCACGTCTCTGAAATCCCAACAATATCTGCCTTTGATGTTTTGAGCAATAACTCAAATTCATCAAATTTATTTACTAAACTCCTAGCACTGGTGAACACGCAAGTATACATGCACGTGCTCTTCCTCTTAGCCACCTTAACACAACCCATGTGTTTACTTGTACCCCCTGATTCCCAGCAGTCTCCGTAATATCCTGCATCCTTTTTTCCAGGCTGCTGCTCATTCCAATAGAAGCTGTGCAAGAATCACTTTCTCCTCTGCCAGTGGCTACTGTTAATCTATTAGTCCTTGTATCCCCCCAATCTAGCAGTTTTCCAACCCACCTAACACTGCCTCGATAGCATCAGCAAACATTCTTGTACCCTTTCTATTTAAGTGTATCCCATCCCTGTAGAAGCAGTCTCTCTTGTTAACAAGTACAGACCAGGCTGAAAAAAATTCTACCCCTTGAGCCCTGCACAATCTTTCTAGGGCCGAATTGATCGACAGGGCTCTCATCATATACTCCCTCCTATCGTGTCTGGGCAGAATTGCAGACACTTTCAAATTCAACCCTAATTCACGGCTTTTTTTCATCAGTGACCTGTACTTATTAAGTAATTCCGCCGGTCTCCTACTCTTAATATCATTAGTGCCAACGTGTACAACTATATCACCTTTTGTGCCCTTAAAAGATGATATCCGCTCTACAACCTCATCAACCTTTGCCCCTGGCAGACATACCCTGGTCCTGTTCCACCTATCCTTTTTACAAAGCATGTTTCCCGTTTCCCTGACAATAGAGTCACCAACAACTACTAGTTCCTTTGGGACCAGCGCATTCTGCCTTGGGGGTTGCCGCTGTGTTGCGCGATGACCAAGTGCAAGCTCTGGCATTGGTGTGGGCAGCTGAGAACTTGATGGGCCCCTCACTTGTAATCCTTCGAGGGCATCCACCCTGTCCTTCAAGCTCTCATATAGGCCCATAACAACGCTGAGTTGTCGCCTGATTTCCTTACACTCCTTGCATCGTGCACATACAAAGACATCCCCCATGGCAGTATCATGTCCCATACCTGACTGCTCCGCAAATATCAAGCAAATAGTGCATCTTAAAAGGCTGTGATTCATAGGGCAACTTCCCCCCCTCAGTTCTCCCCTGAGCCACAGCATTCCTTTGCCGTTAAACATCCTCAACCCACTCTCTCACAACATCCTCAGGTTCCATACACTGATTACAAGCCTGTAATTCGTAAAGCATGTGACGACAACTGGTCACAGATATGGAAAAGGAATACTAACAGCAAACTTTATCAAATAAAACTAGAACCAAAGCTGTGGCCCTCTTGCTTCAGACCAAACAGACGTGAGGAAATGGGGTTGGCAAGGCTAAGAATTGGACATATGCATCATACCCATCTCTACTTGCTATGGGGAGAAAGCCCACCTCAGTGCTCATCCTGTAACAGTCGGCTTACGGTCCGCCATTTTCTGCTTGATTGTCCCTTTCATTCAACCATCTGGTCAAACACTTTCAATCAGTTTCCAGGCTTAACGTATCACATGATTTATCGCATATCCTAGGAAACGATGCAAATTTTGAAGAACTTTTAATATACTTAAAATGTATTAGCCTATATACTTTTGTATATTTTATATTTTGTATATTTGTATATTTTAAGTATAGGAATATACTTTTGTATATTCCAAATATAAACATAGGGTCATGCAATTAAACGATGAATAGACACAATTTGGCCTCAGTTTCCCTTCTGTCTTTAAACCCAATAACAACAACAACAACTGTTCCTATTTTTAGCTACCCTAACACAACCCATGTGTTTAATTGTACCAAAATGACTCCCAGCAGTCTCTGAAATATTCTGCATCTTGTTTTCCAGGCTGCTGCTCATTCCAATAGAAGCAGTGCAAGACTCACTTTCACCCCTGCCAGTGGCTATTAATCTATTAGTCCTTGTATCCCCCCCAAGCTAGCAGTTTACCGACCCACCTAACACTGCCTCGATAGCATCAGCAAACATTCTTGCACCCTTTCTATTTAAGTGTATCCCATCCCTGTAGAAGCAGTCTCTCCTGTTAACAAGTACAGACCAGGCTGAAAAAAATTCTACCCTTTGAGCCTTGCACAATCTTTCCATGGCCGAATTGGTCAACGAGGCTCTCATCAAAAACTCCTTCTTATCGTGTCTGAGCAGAATTGCAGACACTTTCAAATTCAGCCCTAATTCACGGTTTTTTTTCAACAGTGACCTGTATTGTTAAGTAATTCTGCCGGTCTCCTACTCTTAATATCATTAGTGCCAACGTGTACAACTATATCACCTTTTGTGCCCTTAAAAGATGATATCTGCTCTACAACATCATCAACCTTTGCCCCTGGCAGACATACCCTGGTCCTGTTCCACCTATCCTTTTTACAAAGCATGTTCCCCATTTCCCTGACAATAGAGTCACCAACAACTACTAGTTCCTGTGGGACCAGCGCATTATGCCTTGGGGGTTGCCGCTGTGTTGCGTGATGGCCAAGTGCAAGCTCTGGCGTTGATGTGGGCAGCTGAGAGCTTGATGGGCCTCTCAATTTAGATCCTTCGAGGGCATCCACCCTGTCCTTCAAGCTCTCATATAGGCCCATAACAATGCTGAGTTGGCGCCTGATTTCGTTACACTCCTTGCATCGCACACACACACAAAGACATCCCCTGTGGCAATATCGTCCCGTACCCGATTGCTCCACAAACATCATGCAAGCAGTGCATTTTAAAAGGCTGTGATTCAGAGGGCAACTGCCCCCCCTCAGTACTCCCCTGAGCCACAGCACTCCCATTAGCTTGAGCCTTTTGCTTTGTTGCTCTGGTCTGAGTCATGATTTCAATTTAATTTCAATAAAATTTCAATTTCAGTACAAAATTATAACCCTAAACTTGTATCCCAACACAGTTATAACGCTATATATATTTTTTAGTATTAAGTATTATCTACGAATTCCGTTTATATAACTTCCGTATTAAGTTATGTATTAATTAATTATGTTACGTTTGTAATCTAAGTCGTTATATGTATTTAGTTAAAAGTACAATTTAATTGACAACAAAGTTTAACAAAATTAATAGATTTTACTTATTAATTGACAATATTATATTACCGTATTTCCTCATGTATAAGATGCACCTTAATTTTGGGGCCCGAAATTTGAAAAAAATATGTATTACATAGTTATTGAACTCAAGTTTTATTCATACAACTCATCACTGTCAAAACTCCCATCCATTAGCTTATCCTCATGTGTGTCTGATGACGAATCACTGTCTTCATATATGGCCTCGTCCTCTGTTCTGTAGCCGAGTGGTCAGGAGTGGGAGTGCAGTAGTATACGCTCTTTGAGTTAGACCGGTGTTCAAGCCCCTGACTGCTGAATACGGTCGATCTGCCAACCCACACTGGACCAGCATGGTAGATTATGGTCCATGTCCCTCATCATGAATTGTTGAGGAGGCTTCCATCCTGCAGTGGGTTGATAATGGCTGCACTTTACCTTTACCTCAGTTCCATCTATGGAATTTGAAATGCCACACTTCTTAAATGACTTGACAATGATTTCAATCTTGATATTATCCCAGGATCTTTTCACCCAGGTACAAACTTCTCCTATAGTTGGTTTCTTCACTCTTCCTGCTGGTGTCAAATTGTCCCCAGAAGACTTCATCCATTGGTTCCATTCATCTTTCATGGCAACCTTGAAGGGTTTGTTAATGCTGACATCAAGTGGTTGGAGCTGGGATGTCAAGGTATGACGGCAAGTTTTGTTTTTTGCTCTGCAGCAATCTTCTTTGTATTTTTTGTTATGTGTGCCCTGAACTGACCAAGCATCAATAGGGCAGGTTTGCGTAAGAGCCCATCTGGTCTCATGCTCCAAACTTTCTCAAACCAGATCTTCATCCCATCCAACCCTTGTCATGAACGTGGACAATCACTCCTCGAGGAATGTCTTCTTTTGGCATTGTTTTGCGTTTGAAAATCAGCATAGGAGGCAGCTTGGTTCCATTGGCACAACAAGCTAGAACAACTGTATAATGGCTCTTTTCGTGTCCACTTATCTTCACAGTTACAGTTTTCACCCCTTCTTATCAACAGTTCTGTTACTTGGGACATCAAATTGAAGGGGGACTTCGTCCATATTTGCAATCTGTCCCAACTCAAACTGATGTGTCTTCCGACATTGAATGACAATACGATGAAATTCAAGGACCTTCTGTTCATAGCTTTCAGACATCTTTTGGGCAAGTCTAGTACATGTACGCATGCTTAGTCCATTCTGTTTCATGAACCTGAAGCACCAATTGTGTCCTCCTTTGAAATCAGTAACTTCTTTTTTATCAGCATTTCTTCTTGCCTCATGCTGAACCATCTTTGTGGACACAGGAATTCCAATTGCCCTTTGCTCCTCAATCCGTATCTTCCATTCCCTCTCTAAATCAGACCATTTTGCTGACTTGCCTCTAATGGCCTTCTTCTGCTGTGGCGTTTTCAGTAGGGTTTCTTCTTCCCGTAGCCAGTCTCGGATTGTTTTCTCAGTTGGAGGAGGGCCAAACTTACATTCAGGCACGATTTCCATTCACTTTTGCAAACTGGATCACTTTTAACTTGAATTCAGCACTGTACGAAAATCTTTTCTGAGCCATTTCTGGGCAGTGGCAAAACGTAACCCAATATACCGGTAACAAGTGCGAAACAATGAGCGCAAAGACAACAAGCGTGAAAAAGCTGGAAATGCAAGTAAAAAAAAATCTGCAACCACTGTATAAGATGCACCCAGTTTTTAGACCCCAAATTTTTTGAAAAAGGTGCGTCTTATACCTGAGGAAATACGGTATATACTGTACTATACTAAGCTTACGCTATCTAGTTCGGGATATAATGTTGTGTCGTATAACAATGGCGGCAAGTTACAAACGGTAAATCTACGGACACTTAAGTATTAATTAACTTCCAAATCTCGCTGTCTCAATTCAGAATAAACTAAGGATCCTGACTAGGTCTATAAGCTACTTATAGAAAAAAATTTGATGTAACAATTTGTTAATAAAACGGCTAAATATGGCTAAAAAACTTCTTGTTCAGCGGAGCTGCAACTTGTAACACGTGGATTTGATACCCTTACCGATACTTTTATGCAATTACAAGGCTGAGTAAAGAATAAATACACCAGATTAATCAGAAAATCACACTAGAAAATAATGCTATACTACTAAATTTAAATCAAAAGTTTTTAGAAAAGCAATAATTTCAAATCAATAAATAAGAAAATCCACTTAGCGGCTTTGAACACTTCTGACTCCCACTAGCCTCGTCAGTAGACCCAAAAACTTGTGGCTAGGCCTGCACCACCACCAGGTTCAGTAAGTTGAGGTGCCCAGAGAGTGTAGTGCAGAAAGCAAGAGTCGAACAAATGAAAGGAAAGCCAGAAGAATAAATGAGAGTGTAAGTGTGTGAGAAAAAGAACACCATAAATGTTACAGTTAAGTACACACTAACCCTAGTTTTAATCTTTTATATTCTTGTTTTTTTAGTTTAACTATTATACATTAGTATTTAAATTTACATTACACACCATTGTATCCTCCCCTTGTGTGTGAGAAAAAGATGAATGAGTGAAAGGAAAAGGAAAATAAATAAATAATAATAATACAGTCCATTCCGGTTATTTGGGACACATCGGAACTAGTGCATTTTGGCGTTAAGCATCTGCTCCAATTATCCAAAGTTTCACGTAAATAGTTAAAAATACAGTGTAACCCCCCATTTTACAATTGGTTCACTGTACAATCAAATCATGTTAGATGAACTCAGCATAGTAAAGTACTGTTCACTATACGATGTGCAGTAAGCGGCAGTCATTGTGATCGTGTTTGTGAATTGAATTTTAATCTGAATTTTAACAGCGATTCTAATTAGTGAAAATAGGAGGAATATTATCCACAGGTTATAAAAGCAAAGATATATTAAGCACAAATTTACCCTTTATTACCTTACCAATTAAAAAATTAAATGATACGTGATAATCGGAATAATTAATATGTACTGTTATATGTACATACTAACTAGTTTACATTTCTGTTCACTGAAATTTGTGGGTGGGGGTTAAAATTTAAAATAGTAAAAAGATAAGCAATCAATAACAAAGAACAGGCACACACAAATTGCAAGTAACACAATACACGCAAGTGAGAACGGAGTAACGAGTTACAAAGCTTTAAAAATAGGAATGAAGAGATCTGAAAATTAATTTTTTTATATGATTGAAGATTTCATGGAAGTGTAAACACATTTCGCCATAATAACCCACAGAATTCCAGCTGTCGGTATTATCGCAAATTCAGTAAGATCGAGTTTACTGTCCGTTTATGATAGATTTCACTAACAGAAAAGCCCAATAAACAGGTGACTGCTAATTGTTTTTATTATTTTATGGTTGTGACCTCCAGAATTTTGACCGAACCACATGGTACCATCGGAGACAATCGTAGGGTAATCTCCAGTGCCGCGGTCTCCTGCCCCGATTAAACGGCATGCTGTCCCAATTAAGCAAAGTAAACCCTGGCTATTTTCTTGATTGGTTTCTGTTTTTTAAGATTTGCCCCAAATAAACGGCTGCCCCGATTAATCGGTGGCCCAAATAACCGGAATCCATTGTGTATATATATATATATAAAACCTAACAGAAAAAAAAAGTATACATATATATATATATATTATAAAATTTAAGAAAAAAGTATAAAAATAAAATGCAAGTAGAGTGAGAATGCAAATTATGAATGAAGTAAATATGTGTCTCTCCCACCCCCCACTGCCAGCTAACATATCTTACTCCCGGAGCAGGATGGGCTGTTTGACTATCCTGCCGAAATCGACACAACATGCCATTTGGCGATTTGAACTGGGTACTCAAATCCGATTCCCTTTAAAACCCCATCCCCAGGCAGGGGAGGGAGGAGACGAGTTTCTGTCTCCCTGCCTCCCCATACTTCACCTGGTGGGGCTCATCCCCACTGACCTCTTTGGGGATGCCTACTCTGTCATCCCCATCCTTTTACCTGTTCCCCCCAGCTTCAGTCTCTATCCTCCACTCTAACTAAACCGACCGAGTACGCCCCTAACAATGCTGCCAAATTCTAATCAACATCTAAATTCTACTGCTTTCTCATAAATTTGTTTTGGCCTTTCCAAATTCTAGCGTTCAGCCCTTTCTTTTTCTTTTTTTTTTAGGCCTTGCCACTGAAATCCTCAGAAATTTGGTGGCCAGGCCCACCAGAATATTTAGATAATCTATTGGGTGCCTGACTTGCCTCCTCATGGCAAAGTATGGACAACAGTTGGTCCCAATAGGGGCCCAGTGGCTAAATGGTCAGAAAAACAACAGAACGTAACACTACACAACAAACCACTCCCCACAAACAAACCACACTTAAACCACACACAAAGCCTCTACAGAGTTCTGTGTCACTTATAAAGAGTACAATGCGGAGATGGGGAAAAACCCCTGGTGCCGTCAGACAACTAACACACTTTTCCGACTCCAGTTCAATAGTGAACTGAATAAAGGGTGACAGAGAGTTCAGGTGTCATAAGAGTCGGTCTCCTGACTCGCGGGGAATGATGACAAACACATTGTCGACATACCGACACCAAAAGGCTATGGGATTGGCAGACCTACAAACGTGCGATCTTCCAGTTCCTCCATAGCGATGTTTGCTGTGACCAGGCTGACAAGAACATCCATGGATGTGCCATGAATTTCATGGAAAAGGGATTCACTGTACATAACCACACCACCAGTTAGCACAACTCGAGGGTGGCACAAACGTTGTTTGCAAATGATGAAGTTCTGCTGTCCAGGGTTTGGTTGATGTTCAGAAGTTGTTTGGCACATGATGGCCAATTGGGCGGGAACTGAAGTGAAAAGTGTTACTATGTCGAACAAGGCCATAACCTGATCTTCTGAAATTGTTAGACAGGAATCCAGGTTCAGAAACTCTCCATTTTGTTGGAAATCATGCGAACGTTCTTGCCTACCAGGGGTGAAAGCAGGTTTGCAATGAACTTCAACAACTCAGATCGGGGAATTACAACAGGAAACAATGGATTATAAGGGGACATATTGCTTGCGGACTTTTGGTAAGCTGTAAAACTGTGGAATCTGGCATCCAGAGGCGTGTAGCTGCCAGCACAAGGATCCAGAGATTTTGCCAGCCTTGTACCAACCGTAGACCAGGCTGTTGACTCTGGTCTCTCATGCTCTAGAATCTTCATAGGAGAGCTGGGTACAGGCTTGTAGATGAAGATGTAATGTAGGAAAGATAGGGCTTTCATCTCTGGATCCTTGCGCTGGTGACTACACGCCTCTGGATGCCAAATTCCACAGTTCTGCGACTTACCGAAATACCACAAGATGGTGTTCCCCTACAACCCATCATCTCCTGTTGTCATTCCTGATGTATGAGTTGCAAACCTGCTTTCGCCCCTACTGGGCAAATCCGTTCACACAATTTCCAACAGCGGAGAGTTTCTGTCGAATTATTTCAGATCAGGTTATGGCCTCGTTCGGCATAGTATCACTCTTCACTTCAGTTTCCATCACATGTGGCAAACAACTCCTGAACATCAAGTGAAGCAGAACTTCACTATCTGTTTGCACCACCCTCAAGTTGTGCCTGACTGGTGGTGTGATTATGTAAGGGTGAATCCCTTTTCTGTGAAGTTCATGGCACAGCCATTGGTGCAATCATCAGCCCGGTCACAGCAAACATCGCTATGGTGAAACTGGAGGAGCGTGCATTTGTGGGTCTACCAGATCCTATAGCCTTTTGGTGTCGCTATGTCAACGATGTGTTTGTCATCATTCCCCATGAATCAGGAGACCGACTTTTACGACACCTCAACTCTCTGTCGCCATTTATTCAGTTCACCATTGAACTGTAGTCAGACAGTGCTCTCTCTTTTTTAGATGCTCTTGTTCGGCACGAAGGCACGCATTTAAAGACTTCTGTCCATCACAAACTGATATGTGCTGGCCAATTCACCAACTACCGGTCAGCACATGCTCACAGTCAGCTTCTCGGTACTGTGTGAGCCCTATTAAACCGCACCTGGACCCACTCCAGTTCTGTGGATGGGAGCCGCACTGAGATTGTTAGAGTAAAAGCAGTGCCTTGGATAGGTGTGACCTACAAGCCCGTGACCGCGTAGCAAATTCTAGAGCCACACGCAGCAATGAACCCGCCTCAACCGCCTTATACCTTACTACCTGAACCTGTCACAACAACTCTCTAAGGCAGTGGTTTTCAACCGGGGTGCCATGTAATTTGGGTTTAAGTTACTTAAAGTTATTATTATTTTTTGAAATTTATACATTTTTTTTCATTATGAAAAAGGTGTATGGCATCCATTGTACTGTATCTTTTTAATTTTGTGGTGATCTATAATTGATCTTTATTTAGTACCTCTATATAAAGAATAAAATTATTATATAGGTATATATTAAAAGGTCGAAAACCACTGTGTTAGGTATTGATTTTGGCTTAGGGGTGCTGTGAAAAAATTACTGGGACACTAAGGGCGCCGTGAACCGAGAGAGTTTGGGAACTTGTGCTCTAAGGTCTTACGGAATAAAGTGCTTGCAACTTCCAGGCAGGAAATTACAGTCCCTAATCTCGAGTGTAAAGACACTGATTCCCCCCCCCTTGCGGAGCGATTCAGTATACTGCATTTCCTGCCATGACTGCACTGGTTCCACCAAATCCGCAATCTGTTTTGCGGATTTGGTGGAACACAGCAATCGTGGAGCACTTCTGGTCTACCCAGCATGACATCAACCAATCCCTCCCACTACCGTCATCACATCTGGTTGGAATCGCTCCACATCTTGTGTTGTCGCAATTCCTTTAACTGGAACAAAGGAGGTCACATCCACCCCATCATTGAAGCAGCCATCCTCCTGAATGATAAATGTTGGCACACACACACACACAGCATACCCAAGTGTTGCTGTTACAACCACAAACCTCTTCTTCCAACTGCTAATTGTTTCTGCACCTGTTTCACCTCATATGACTGGGCATTCTTTATTATTTTTGTATTAACACTTTTTTGTAATAATTCTTTCCCACTGAGGAAGGTCAATTTCTGTCCGAAAGCTTTGGTGACTTGTTTACTTTATTTTTATCTTATTTAACCTGTGCTTTAACTTGTTTCTACTAAAGAGTTTCCCCTAAAACTTATTTTTTTCCGTTTTTCTCAGCAAGCTAAATATTCGTATAATGAATCCTGAGAGCAGAGGCCTATTTCAAAGAGGAAATGTAAAATGAAGACGAAAGTATAGAGACAAAATATAACAACTTACTGTGTGGTGCCTGGCAGGAGATGGTGAAATGATCTGAGGGAAGCAAATGTATCAAGGCTGTATTAATGACCAAAGAAGTTAGCCGATAGTTCCCAGCAAATTTATAACTATTAAAGTAACCCCCAGTATGGGGAGGGAGAGAGAGAGAGAGAGAGAGAGAGAGAGTAAAGGTGTAAATAGGTCAAAGTAAACCTAGCTTGTGTAACAGGGCAGTAGACAATTAAACAAATGAGGCAAACGGACTGGAGATGTGCAAATGTAACTCCAATTCACAAAGGAGGATCAAAAGGCGACACAAATAATTATAGACCTGTTAGTTTAACTTCTGTTCCTGGAAAATTAATGGAGGCACTGGTTAAAGAAGCACTGCAAGATCATCTAGACAAGACTTCAGTCATAGCTCAGACACAGCATGGTTTTGTTAAGAAGAAGTCTTGCCTGGCCAATTTGATTGGATACTATGATGCAGTCACAAAAGAACTGGATGCAGGGAATAACTTTGATATTATATACTTGGATCTTAGAAATGCTTTTGATACTGTTGCACATGGAAGACTGCTGCACAAATTGGAGCAGTGTGGCATTGGAGGAAAATTGCTGCTATGGATAAAGGGGTGGTTGAGGGGGAGAAGACAGAAAGTTGTAAGCAATGGACACTGCTCATCGTGGACTAATGTTATTAGTGGAGTCCCTCAGGGTTCAGTATTGGGTCCATTATTGTTTTCGGTATTTATAAATGATATTGATGATGGTATATCAAGCTTAATGTCCAAGTTTGCCGATGATACGAAGGTTGGCAGGGTTGTCAAGGACACTACTGACACTATGCTACTGCAACAGGATCTGGAAAGGTTGAGCAGATGGGCTTCGAGGTGGCAAATTAAGTTTAACATTGACAAATGTAAAGTACTACATATGGGAAACAGCAACCCCAGAGCAACGTATCAACTCTGTGGTACTACACTGACAGTGGTAGAGAATGAAAGGGACCTGGGGGTGGTTGTGCAGGCAGATATGAAGTTTTCTGAGCAGTGCAGACGGGCTGCAAGAGTAGCTCATGGTGTATTGTCGATGATATATATGAATTTTTCTAGCAGGAATAAGGAGGTGATTATTCCCTTGTATAAGGCAATGGTCAGACCACACCTAGAGTACTGTATACAGGTCTGGAGGCCTCATTTCAAGAAGGATGTAGAGATGCCGGAACGAGTACAGAGAAGGGCAACAAGATTAGTGAATGGAACAAAGGGGTGCTCTTATGAAGAAAGGCTTAAGTTTTGCAAATTACAGTGTCTGGAGACTAGGCACCGACGAGGTGATCTGATAGAGGTGTATAAAGCCTTGAATGGTTTGAGCATGCTCAATGCTGATGGGATTATTCCTCTTGCTCAGAATAATCACCTGAGAGGGCATAAATTCAAATTGAGAAAAGACAGATGTAGGATAGATGTGAGGAAATTTGCCTTTAGCAGCGGGTGGTTGGTTGGTGGAATAAACTTCCATCCCTTGTCGTGGAAGTTGATAGCCTAAATAAGTTTAAGGCTCAGCTGGACAGGTATTTCGAACGAACAGAGGGGTGAAGTGGAAGTGGTTATTTTTTATTTATTTATTTATTTATTTATTTATTTATTTTTATTTATTTATTTTTTTTTATTTTTTTTTTTTTGGCTGATGCTGAATAAGCTTGCTTTCTTGCATCAAATGCCTCTACTAATGCTAATGCTAACTTACAAAGTAGCATTAAAAAGACTCTAAACTTTGTTGGAGGAGGAAAAAGTGAGCGATAGCAGAAAAATAGCATCTCGAATATTGCTTTCGGTTAACCTAATCATGCATGAGAAATAAAATACAAAGGGTAATAGGAAAGTTTTGCAATATGACACAACAATGAATCACAGGAAGCTGCTTGTTGCTGCATGTTGAGACATGTTCATACGTGCATAGTAGCCGCCGCGCCAAGTCGATGGGCTCAGTTATTCATTAGTAGTGAGAGTGTAAATCCCTTGCGATGGCATCGTGGACACGAAATGAGAAGGACAGTTTTGCGGTATAATTTCGTGCGTGGTTTAACCATAGACCAGTGCTTAGAAGAAATGACTCTTGCACTAGATGATGATTGTCCACATCGTACAACGATATTCAGGTGGTATAGAGAATTCCAAAGGGAAAATTTCACTCTGGAGGATTCTGAGAGGCCGGGAAGGCCACGAACGTCAGTTACGGAGGAAAACGTTATTGCTGTGAGGAAAATGCTTGACGAAAACAGGCGAGTGACCTACCAACAGATAGAGGATACTTTGGGCCTAAATGCACCAGCAATTCGTTCGATTCTGCAAGATCATTTGCACGTGAAGAAACTTTGTTCTCTCTGGGTGCCGCATCAACTGACTGAAGAGCAGATGACACGACGTGTGACTTGGTGCCGGGAGATGTTAAAATAGTTTGATAAGGGACAATCTCGGTATGTGAACAACATCGTGACAGGTGACGAGACTTGGCTGTACTATTACGATCTGCCGACCAAGGCTCAAAACAAAGTTTGGGTCTTTGATGATGACGACACACCCGTAATTGTCAGAAAATCCCGATCTGTAAAGAAGAAAATGATAGCTGGATTTTTCAAATCGAGTGGAATTGTGGAACGGGTCGTTTTGGACACGCAGAAGACAGTCAGAGCTAAGTGGTATACTGAACAATGCCTGCCTAAAGTCATTGGATCTATGAAGAACCTGCGGCCAAAGTCAAGAATGGACACCTGGTACCTCAATCACAATAATGCTGCAGCTCACCGCGCCAAAGCCTGCACCGAATATTTGACCACGACAGGACTGAAACTTCTCGAGCACCCTCCCTACAGTCCAGACCTTGCTCCCTGCGACTTTGCACTGTTCCCGCATGTGAAAATGAAGCTAAAAGGGAGGCAGTTTTCCAGTGATGAGGACCTTCTACGGGCTTGGGATAACGAGTGTGCTTTACTCCCTAGTGAAACTTGGCAGAACTGGTTTAAAGATTGGTTTCGGAGATGGAGAGGTGTATTGAATGTAGAGGAAATTACTTTGAAAAAATTAAATAAACAAAGCTGTATTGCAAAACTTTCCTAGTACCCTTTGTATGTAGTATTTAAGAACCACAAAAAGTAATTGGAAGAAGGGGAATATAGTAGTTCTCGGGCAGTCTGGGGTGGCGTAACCCGTACCAAAAGTAGATCCCTGGACATATGCCCCATGTGTTTATATGCATGTGTTTAAGTCAATATATAAACAAATATGAGATAAAAAACAATGTCAGCAATTAAATGAAAGGAGGGGATGAAACAACAAACAAAATATAATACCCCCATATTAGTCAATGGTGGACACACGCTCTCTACACCATAAGACACCAGAGAGGCTAGAGGGGTATTTGACTGTACATTATATACAAGCCTAAATGTGAAAAGATATCAACCTGCAGTTATATTGTTAATATCAATATGGTTGTCAATCAACTTTTTATATTTTATAATATTCAGTGCTTTATTAAAAAGATGGTAAAGGAAGGCAGAAGGGAAGCTATTAACAAGAAGTTTATTATGGAGTAATTTCATGTTATGTAAAAAGAGATTATTGTTATTACATATGGTGGCAATCCTGATGCATTGAGAGAGTGTTATGTTTGAATGCACTTTTTTTGAGATGTTGGAGTGGCAATGGTTGAAGCTGACCACATTAAAGTTAAAGGCATCTCTTTTATTATGTATATTTATTGCAATATGTGGGCTTCTGATATTAATGTCCAAGTCTAAGTAATTAGCTGAATAGTCATAGTTATTTGTTCTCTCCAGAGTAAGTTCTGGAGGATAAATGCTAGCAAATCCTGCAGAAATGTGGGGTATTTTATTACTAACAAACCATCTATATATCTGTAAATTCTTATGTCTGAGGCTAGGGTGGTTTCAGACCAGTATAGGTTAGCTAAGACACAGCTAGCCTGGCTGCCCGTAGGGGTACCTTTGGTTTCCAAGTTTACATATTTGATGGTTTCCAGTTTTACCATCAAATATGTAATTTTTGAAAATGCAGAGGTTGATTAGATTGTTCCAATACTCAGAATTATAATTTATAATGTGTTTATAGTTATTTTATTCATAACATTTTAAGTTGGTTAGGTCTATGCTAGTAAATAGACTATTAAAGTCAAAAGTTTGGATGTGTGTGATATTGCCATTATTTAGAGCATTTATAACAGGTATGTTATTATTAATTATTCTGCTGTCTGGTAGGATGTCCTTAAATAGGTTTAAGTAACAGTTCTAAAGTTTTGCCAGTCTTATGAGCATAACTGCACTTACAAGAAGTTATGAATCTGAAACCAGTAGGGTTTTTGTGGAATTTAGGTATGAAGTAGATATCTGGAAATTTGTAGTTATTGATGTTCATTTTCTTGCTAAAAGCAACTGATTTCTTAGTGATTATATCACTAAGAAATTAATGTTGTTGGTGATGGCCTTGTAGGTGGCACTGGAATTAAGTTCAGCATTTAATGTTTGGAAATACGAAGCCTTACAGATAATGGCATAGTTGCTGGAGGCTTTATCCACCAGAGTGATGACAAAATATTTGTGTAGATCTGCCAATTGTTGTTTTATTTTGGAAAAGGACATTTTAATATGGCACACAGTTTCCCATGTGGCTCTCATGTTTTATAGTTATGTAGTAGTTTGGTTAGCACAGAAATTATCCATAATTGGAAGGCTTCAATGGGGATGTATGATGGTAAGAAAGCTAAAAACAGAAGTTGAGCAAATCTTGATATAATTGTTTTTTGAACAGTGTAAAGCTGATTTTGTTATATATTTGAAGCTGTATTTGAAGCCATAAAACATGATGCTTCTTAGTTCCTGGTTGGGTATAATATTTAAATTGCCAGTTATGATATGTCCAAAGTGTGTATCAACAAATGGTTAGAAGTCAGCTTGATGGCAAATACATCCACAGGCAACAGGCTCAAGATCAGATTTATCCATGTTAGTGGTTAGAGGTTTATAGTTATAGGCTATGAGTCCAAATGGTTTAGCATATCTGAATCTGGATATAATGTTCATATTCTGACAGCCAGAAGGAAGTAGATCAGCCAATTTATTAATGTAGCTATTAATGTTGATGCTGTCCGAGCTTGTATTATATTTAAGTATGATGGTAGCATTTTTTTGGTTATTATGATTGAAGCTAGGTTTTAATTTAAATTTACAAATATCAGTTAAAAGGTGAAATAAGTGTTTAGATGTGAACTTAAATACCTGTAAAGAGCTTTTAGAATACTATATTTAATACAAAATAGTAGATCATGAATCATCTGTACATGATCTACTATTTTGTATTAAACTGTATCATCTGTACCTTAAACTGACTATCGTCCCATTCAGTGATGGTCTGTTGAAAGTCACCGAGCTTGTATTTATATGTAGGAATATTGTTACTATTAGGTTTGTGTTTCCTATAAGGTCTGGGTTTACCCATGCCTTTGATGACTTGAAATTAGCATTAGTAGAGGCATACAATGCAATAAACCAGGTTATGCAGCATCAGCCAAAAAAAAAAAAAAAAAAAAAACCCATTTCACCCCTCCATTCATTCCAAATGTCTGTCCAGCTCAGCCTTAAATTTATTTAAGGCTGAGCTGGACAAACTTCCACAACAAAAGATGTAAATCTGTTCCACCAATCAACTACCTGCTGGCTAAAGGAAAATTTCTGCACATCTATTCTACAACTGTCTTTCCTCAATTTGAAACTGTGTCCCCTCAGGTTCTTAATCTGAGCAAGAGGAAGAATCTCATTAGCATTCAGCTTGCTCAACTCATTCAAGGCCTTATACACTTCAATCAGATCACCTTGCAGGTGCCTACTCTCCAGGCACTGCAATTTGCAGAACTTAAGCCTTTGTTGGTAAGAGCACCCCCTTTGTTCCCCTCACCAATCTTGTTGCCCTTTGTTCTTGCAACTCTACATCTTTCCTAAAATGAGGCCTCCAGTCCTGTACACAGTACTCACTCTAGGTGTGGCCTGACCATTGCCTTGTATAATGGGATAATAACCTCCCTGTCCCTGCTAGCAAAAGTCCTATATATCATATATGTCATATTGAAATATGAAATTTGTCTTATATGCAATGTTCTGTAATATTATTGGTGATGATTTTGTAGTTAAACTTATTATTGAGTCCATAAGGATAAAGAGTTTTTAACTTTAGTATAAATACTTCTTCCTGTGTATTTCTGGTGCAAAGGTCAGGTACATGTGTTAGGATGGAGATATAGATTTTGGTAAAGCAGTGTGACTGGAAGTGTTTATATTCAATTTCTTGTTCAGAATTGCTATTGTTATTGTGATTATTGTAATTCTTGATATCTGACCTCTGTAGGTTAAGCCTGAGGTGAAGCTTATTTCCAGTTTGTCCTACATATTTCATGTTGCAGGTAATAAGATAAACTACATTGCTACATTTGCAGAATATAGGTTCATCAGTATTGTTAGAAACATGCTGTGGATGCATGTATAGGCATGTAAGACAGAGTTTGTTTGAGCATTTCTTAAATTTTAAATAGGAGTGGGGATGGTCAGAATTGGAGGCTGTAACCTCAACAGAATTCAGCCTAGCGGCATTAGATGCTGGTTTGTTCTGTGTGGTGTGTTAAATATGAGTTCTAAATTTGAGGAATGTAGTAGTAGTAGTAGTAGTAGCAGTGGCATGTGATGCAAGAAAGCAAGTGTATGAGCTTATGCAGCATCAGCCAAAAAAAAATCACACCATTCCCTCCAAATGCTTGTCCAGTTCCTCCTTAAATTTATTCAACCTATCAACTTCCACAACGACAGATGGAAGTTTGTTCCAGCAATTAACCACCCGCTGGCTAAAGGCAAATTTCCGCACATCTATTCTACATCTGTCCTTTCTTAATTTGAATTTATGCCCCCTTAGGTTCGTAATCTGAACAAGTGGAAGGATCCCATCAGAATTCAGCGTGCTCAACCCATTCAAGGCCTTATATACCTCAATTAGATCACCACGCAGGTGCCTAGTCTCCAGCCACTGCAATTTGCAGAACTTAAGCCTCTCTTGGTAAGAGGATCCCTTCATTCCCCTCACCAATCTTGTTGCCCTTCTCTGCACACGCTCAAGTAAATCTACATCCTTCCTAAAATGAGGCCTCCAGACCTGTACGCAGTACTCAAGGCGTGGCCTGACCATTGCCTTATACAGAGGGATAATCACCTCCTTTTCCCTGCTAGCAAAATTCCTATATATCATATATCATTGACAAAACCCCATGACCTGCCCTGGCAGCCTGTCTGCATTGCTCAGAAAACTTCATATCTGACTGCACAATTACTCCCAGGTCTTTTTCATTTTCTACCACCTTAAGTGTAGTACCACACAGTTGGTATGTTTCTCTGGGGTTACTTCTACCCATATGCAGTACTTTGCATTTGTCAAGGTTAAACTTCAGTTGCCACTTCTTAGCCCATCTGCCCAAATTATCTAGATCCTGTTGCAGTAGCACACTGCCATTACTGTCATTAACAACCCTGCCAACCTTTGTATCATCTGCAAACTTCAACATTAAGCCTGATATACCTTCATCAATATTATTGATAAATATACAAAACAACAGTGGACCTAACACCGAACCCTGTGGGACTCCACTAATAACGTTAGACCAAGAAGAGCAGCACCCATTGATTACCACCCTCTGTCTTCTCCCACTTAACCATCCTTTTATCCATTGTAGCAACTTACCCTTAATACCATTCTGCTCCAATGTGTACAATAGTCTTCCATGCGCAACAGTGTCAAAAGCTTTCCTGAAATCCAAATATATGATATCAAAATTATTTTTTGCATCCAGTTCCTTTGTAACCACATCATAATATCCTATCAAATTTGTCAGACAAGACTTTCCCTTAACAAACCCATGCTGTGTCTGAATTATTGTTGCAGTCTTGTCTAGATGATTCTGCAATGCATCTTTAACCAGTGACTCCATTATTTTACCCGGAACAGAAGTTAAACTAACTGGTCTGTAATTACTCGTGTCACCCTTCGATCCCCCTTTGTGAATTGGGGATACATTTGCACATCTCCAGTCCGTGGGAACCTCCCCTGAGTCCAAGGACGCTCTCATAATTATGGCTGAGGGTTTGCTTAGTTGCTTTGCCGCCTCCTTTAATATAACTGGATAGATCCCATCCACCCCAGGTGCTTTTCTTATGTTTAACTTCAACAATTTCTCCTCCACTTTGCTTTCAGTTATTCCAGAATCATTAAGTATCCTGCTACAATTTGATAACCTTCTGCCATTTTCAAACCTTAATAATTCCTCATGTGTGAATGTAGATGCAAAATACTCATTCAGTTTGTTTGCTATCTGAGCAGGATCATCAACAGTCAAACCATCGATGTCAAGTGGACGAATCAGATTCATCCCCTTCCTTTTAGAGTTTATATAAGTAAAGAAATCCTTGCTGTTTTTCTTAACATCTTTTGCCAAGGATTTCTCGTAATCTGACTTCGCCTGCCTAACCTCCTTTGTCACCTGATCACCTGATGTTTCGAGGAACTGTGCAGAGCATAAGCTCCGGGGGCAAATTTGTACTTCTCTGTCCATGTAGTATGTTATTTGTAAGTTGACTATTCATAAAAAGCATGTAAACATAAGGACATGAATAATAAAAAATAAAATTAAATTAACCCTGTAGCTAAGTCTCTAATATAGTTTTTCTTTAGATACTTTCATCTACTCTACTATATATGTGCACTTTATTTTCCTGCTGTCTTCTTCTGCAACATACTATATGAAAACTCCATGTATCACTCCATTTCTTATTATACTTTCGGTTTTGGTTCGTTTCTAGGCCTGTTCTGACATATATATTTTTTCACGTGGTTTTTTCTCCTGCAGTACAAGCATTTGGTATTCATCTCCTTTTTTATACTAACTCTTATAAAGCCAGAGCCCTTACTAAAAGGTTGGGCCTTACAACCCAGGTAGCTTAGTAAGTTTTAATAACTTTTTCTATACTTTCACTTTTCTACTTTCTAATTCTACCTTTCTTGCAGTTCATAGAGCTATTAGTGCAATAGAAGGATAATACAAACATTCCAACTATCCTCATTCTATTGCTATTTTTGGCTTTATTTAATTACGCCTTTATCCCTTCCTCATCCTCAATTTAATACCTCCCCCTATACCATGTGCTTGTTATTATTTGTTTTAATTCTTCTAATCTCCACAAAATTCCAACACTAAATTATTTTAATTCTTCTAATCGCCACAAAATTATAACACTAAAATATTTTTTGACATTTACTAAAAAATCTACATATATTTCAAAACCTTTTTCCCACTCTGAAAACACTTAATTATATATTTTTTAACCTTATCCTTATTGTCACCTTAATAATTTTCATTTCATTGACACTGTGTTGGGACTACCTTATCCATACTGTAAAAGAATGTGCTAATTTTTTTCATTTTGCTTTTTGGTTTTATTTAACTTTTCTTCTACTGTTATGGACAAGTATAGAAACACAGTTCCTGATACATGGTTAGGTGTGGTCCCCTGATGAAATACCCTAAATATGTATCAATATTTACTTCCACACATCAGACTTTGCATTTTTGCCTTCCCTATATTCGACCTATAACTAAATTTACCCATCCATTTCTAATGACAGCTTTACCATCTTTATTTTATTCTACTTTGTTTTGTTTAATCATTTGGTATTAATAATTTTACTTTACAGTTCCTTCACCTCCAAATTGGCTTTGCAATTCAGCCCATAATTTTCTTAATTCATCATAAATTTTAGGATATTAACATTCTTTCACCTTTTTCAAATTTACTTCTTTACTTCTTTTTCAACACAGTTTTCAATTAAGTTTAAGTCAAAAATTTGCTGTACATATTAAAACTCATTCAATAGCCTAGACACATACTCTACATATATGCTGCATTGTTGTAGCCTAGGTATGGGCGCACTGCCCAGTAAATTTAACTGATGCCCAGATAAAATTTAAGCAATTATCGCAGTATTTATGGTACTGCTCATTTATCTCGATCAATATTAATTCAAACGTACTATGCAATCGAGATCAATGCGACAGGAGCATAAAATGTTAAATTATGCGATTAATTTTTGCTCTGGATCGCTTGTCACACTTATAAATAACAGAAAATTTTATAATATTGCAAAGTATTACACTTCCCCACCCAGCTACTTCATAATGTCCCACCGGGCTGGCAAAATTTTCTGGGGAGAACACTGACATAAATGCTGCAGTGCCAGCTCTACTGTCTCACATGCACATGTGCCAATAGCTCCCCTCAGGTAATCAGTAACTTGCAACAGTGTTCAGTATTCTTAATTCCATTCTGACGAGATGATGTGATAGGTTTTCATTTCACAATTTATTTTTTACCCAATTAAATATGATTGAAAATATATTTGCATCTTGGCTAGAAATCACTGCCAACAACATGCATTCTGTTTGGCAGCATGTTTTGCCCCATTTGGCAAATGATTTCACTGGTTTTGAATCACAAATTCAGACAATTGCCAAATTCAGCAAACTGCATATGAAGAAGAGGAAAACAATTCTGAAGTGGATAACATTGAAGTGGCACCAAAAGAATTTTCACCAGAAGAATTGGGGAAAGTTTTTTGGGAGGTTGACATGGCCTGCGAGACGATTATGAATGGAGATCCGGATGTTGAACGTAGCATCAAGATATGGCAAATTTACAAGATGGGATTCGATTCTACAAAGACTTGTATGCCGAGAAAAAGAAACAATTTCGTTATTAAAATACTTAAATAAACAATAAAGCTGTTTTCTCATCTCTCATGATGTTACCTTTTCATTAATAAAATTTTTGCAATATTTTTTATTTCAAATCCTTTATTTGGTTATCAAGTGTAAATTGTTTATAGATTTATTATAATTTATTTATAGACTGTTTCTTTGGTACGCATTCAGTTAAAACCTATTATAATTATACCTCAATCAGCATAGTTTCACATAACACAGAATAGTTGTGGTACCAATTATCAGTGCTATGCGGAGTATTGCTGTATATATATATATATATACATACTCATACTATAAATTCATTAAATTTATATAAATTCATAATATATGTAATATATATACATACTCATTATATAAACTTGTCAAACTTATATAAACTCATAACATAAACTTATAATGTAGATAATTTCATTTTGACTCTTAGCCATATTAGTTCTTACTCTCTTTCATAAATTTGCAGAATCCTCCTCTACCAATTTCTCTAGAAATATAAATAGAATTCAGAATGGTAATTATTCTTCTCATCATTAGAGACATGTTATTCATTGTTACCAAATATCCACACTTAGTGAAGAGTTTTATCTGTGATCTGATACAATACTACTTCTTAACACATATGCTCCATTTTATGTATAAAGCATCAAAGAGTACTATAAGTGCTGTGCTGTAGTAAGTGTTCAAAAAAGCAATCAAAAACATATGCATTCAAAAAGCAATCAAGTGCTATGCCATAATTCTTATAGGTGGTCATTCTAAAGTGCTCTTTTCTGCTGAACTAATGGCAATTCAGGTTGCACTGAAGCATATTGAGTCCTCCAATATTGAAAACAGTATAATTTTATCTGATTCTCTAAGTGCACTTCAAGCTATGGAAAACACCATGAATATCACCCATAGTCCTAAAAGAAATAACAAACTCTTTATATACCTTATCTGAACTTGGGAGAAACAGAAGTTGGGTCCTGGGACATGGCAATTCCAGGAAATGAATTAGCCAACGCTTCCACAAAATCAGCTGACTTACACCTCAAGACTATAGGCAAATAATCCAGGAAAAATGCATGTATCAGTGGCAGTTAAGATGGCAAAATGAACTTAACAATAAGCTTCAAAATATCAAACCAAATCTTGGCATTGGCCTTCAAGTTTCAGTTCAATTTGACAAGCGGTAATACTAGCTCATCTGTAAATAGGTCACACTAATATTACTTGTGGTTACCTTATAAGAGGAGAGATTCCCCCTCAGTGTCATCACTGTGCTTTTTGTGAAGCATATCCTTGTGGAATGCACAAAATTTGCAATAGAATAATCTCCAGAATCTCTTCACTCCAGCCACAGCAGAAGATCCCCCCCTAACACTTTGCTTCTGGGAAAAAATAACTAATGTCTCAAACCTTTTTACTTTTCTCAAAATGATCAATGTATACCACAACCTTTAGCTAGTCAGAAATTAATTTTCCGGTACTATCTTTGTAATTATCTTGATCTGTAAAGAAATAACATACATATATACCATATGTATGGCACTGGCCATAGATGCCAATGCACCTAAAAATCCTCAAACAAGCAATAAAGTGCTCAATATGTGAGTAATGTAAAAGTAAAGCCACATGAAATTAACTGCTCAATTCTGTGAACACACTGAACTCAATTTTGAGTTTTGTTCTGATTATCAGTTCAGCCCAAGAGTAAGTGTTCACTTTTAACTATGAATTCCAGACTTTAACTTTTCAACCATTATTTACAAATTTTTGAATGTTGAGGATTTCAGAGTGCTTTTATTTCTCAACATTCTAAAAGTTGTGAAACATTGAATGCAGTTTATTAAATATAGGTGGCAGTGAATGTATTAAAGCTTGTTTTCATTATTTTGTCATTCTTCTTAAAAGCTGTTCCAAACCGTAAGAAAAACATATGTTATTTTTTTTATTTATTTATTATTATTTTTTTGTTTTGTTTCTTTACAGCATAAATATTCATTTAATGCAAAGGTTTAAATTAAAATGTATAAAATTGATAAAATGTATTTACAATTTGTTGTTTCTTAAAGGCACATGGAAACAAGAAGATTTATTAACCATTCCATATACATAAATTTATTCATGTGTGAGCTGTAAAGAGTATATACGTACATTTTGAAGGTTGTTTCAGATAATGCATCTGTTTATATACAGATTTCCTCGAAATGTTCTAATAGGTACTACTATCTCTTATTCGTGTTTCCAATAAAAGATGGCAGAAGTTTTTAGCCTCAGTTGCCCAGTTTTGTCCGAATCTAAAGAAACACTGTGGAATTCAGACCTAGAATTTAATGAAACAAATCTGCAAGAATCAGAAAATGTGATAAGTAATAAATGTAGAAGGAATCATATCAAAAAAAAAGTAACAGTAACTTATTTTATTTACAATATTTTTTAGGAATTATAATTTGGTTTTGATGATAATTTGACTCTATTTTAGGGAGGTCAACTCACAACAAAATAATATTTAAAAGCATTGATCACAAAGTTTTCATATTTAGAAAACTTCAAAATTCCATGACCAAACTCACTCCACAGAGTCAGTAACTAGCAGAAATCTGGCTAGCCCACACATTGACTGAACTTACTGCTGAAAAAGTAAAAGAATAACAGAACATTTGTTAATAGTAGTAGAAGATAATTTGTTGTTGAATGTTAAAACTGTTTTATTAATTTCAGAAAAATTCTCCTGTTGTTTCCATTCGTCCTGTCAAATTACTGTCAAAGTACAACAATGGCAATATAAATTTAAATACCAGTTATGCTTCCCCGCTGTCATCTTTTAGCAAGAATTGTTCAAGTAAGCTGCATTCCATATTTTTAAAATGATATTGATAATAAGAAATGTGTTTATTTTTTTTATTTAGTAATTGCTCACAGAGTACATTATATAAGATCCCTAAATAAATCAGATTCATCCTGTAGAATTAACCTGATTTCATTTACATAAAATATAATAAAATAAAATTCAAATAGTCCATAATGTAATATGATAGTTCTGAGATCTGAAGACTTACTTAACAAGCAATGTTGAGAAAAGTGGCTAGTTAGGGTTAATGAAAATGTCTGCAATTCTACCCCGACAAAATAGGAGGGAGTACATGATGAGGGCATTGTCAATCAATTTGACACTGGAGAGATTGCACAAGGCTCATGGGGTAGAATTTTTCTCAGTGTGGTCTTTGCTTGTTAACATGAGAGATTGCTTCTACAGGGATGGGATACACTCAAATAGAAAGGATGCAAGAATATTTGCTGATGCTGTTGAGGCAGTGTTAGGATGGTCGAAAAACTACTAGCATGGGTGAATAGACAGACTAATACATTAACAATAGCTGAAGGCAGAGGTATAAGTTATTCTTACACTTCAAACATGCAGCAGAGCAAGAACAATGCTGGAGAGCACGGTACCAGGGATTTCAAGGTGCTGTGTTTTCATTATGGAGCAAGGAAATACATGAGTTGTGTTAGGGTAACTAAGCAAGAAAAGTTACATGTATACTTGCATGTAGAACAATGCTAGGAGCATAATAAATAAATTTGATGAATTTGAAATCAAGTCATGAAATGCAGACATTGTGGTAATATCACAGATGTGATATCACTCAGATATAAGGGTAACTACCATCAAGGGTAAAGGGAAAGATTTTAGCTATCATAAAGGTAACTACAGTGGTCTCAGTTTTTAAATTCTATACAGGGAGACCAAATGATGATGTTACCATCAGAAAATTCTAAATGGGAAGCATTCGTGGAAATAATCATAGAAGCTACTAAGCTTTTCATACCAACTAAGTTCATTTAGACCTAAATAGATGTCAGATGAACTAATGACTTGTGGAAGAGAAGAAAAATGCATGGGATGCATATAAATTATCAGGTGATACTAGTGTCTTCTGTATTTATTAATGATATTGATGAGGGTATAAAAAGGTAAAGGTAAATTGCAGCATTATCAATCCACTGCAGGATGGAAGCCTCCTCAACAATTCATGTTGAGGGAAAATGGACCATAATCTGCCACGCTGGTCCAATGTGGATTGGCAGATCTGCCTTATTTAGCAGTCAGGGGCTTGAACCCCAGTCTACTCAAAGAGCTTGTGCTATTGCACTCCCGCTCCTATCAGCCTTAATGTTTAAGTTTGCTGATGATACAATGGTTAGCAGGGTGGTTAATGACAGCAATGAAGGTATGCTTCTGCAATGTCTAGAAAAATCAGGCAGATGGGCTGAGGAAAAGCAATTGAAGTTTAACATTGACAAATGCAGTGTACTGCATATGGGTAGGAGTAATTGCAGAGGAATGTTTTAACTGTGTGGTACTACACTTAGGTTAGAGGAAAATGAAAAAGTCCTTGGGGTAATTGTGCAGTCAGATATGAAGTTCTCTGAGCAATGCAGACTGGCTGCCAGGACAGCTCATGGGGTTTTGTCAGTGATATACAGGAACTTTACTAGCAGGAATAAGAAGGTAGTAGTAGTAGTGGCATGTGATGCAAGAAAGCAAATGTATGAGATTATGCAGCATCAGCAAAAAAAAAAAAAAAAAAATCACACCATTCCCTCCAAATGCCTGTCCAGTTCCTCCTTAAATTTATTCAACCTATCAACTTCCACAACGACAGATGGACGTTTGTTCCAGCAATTAACCACCCGCTGGCTAAAGGCAAATTTCCGCACATCTATTCTACATCTGTCCTTTCTTAATTTGAATTTATGCCCCCTTAGGTTCGTAATCTGAACAAGTGGAAGGATCCCATCAGAATTCAGCCTGCTGAACCCATCCAAGGCCTTATACACCTCAATCAGATCACCGCGCAGGTGCCTAGTCTCCAGCCACTGCAATTTGCAGAACTTAAGCCTCTCTTGATAAGAGGATCCCTTCATTCCCCTCACCAATCTTGTTGCCCTTCTTTGTACACGCTCAAGTAAATCTACATCCTTCCTAAAATGAGGCCTCTAGACCTGTACGCAGTACTCAAGGTGTGGCCTGACCATTGCCTTATACAGAGGGATAATCACCTCCTTTTCCCTGCTAGCAAAATTCCTATATATCATATATCATTGACAAAACCCCATGACCTGCCCTGGCAGCCTGTCTGCATTGCTCAGAAAACTTCATATCTGCCTGCACAATTACTCCCAGGTCTTTTTCATTTTCTACCACCTTAAGTGTAGTACCACACAGTTGGTACGTTTCTCTGGGGTTACTTCTACCCATATGCAGTACTTTGCATTTGTCAAGGTTAAACTTCAGTTGCCATTTCTTAGCCCATCTGCCCAAATTATCTAGATCCTGTTGCAGTAGCACACTGCCATTACTGTCATTAACAACCCTGCCAACCTTTGTATCATCTGCAAACTTTGACACTAAGCCTGATATACCTTCATCAATATCATTGATAAATATACAAAACAACAGTGGACCCAACACCGAACCCTGTGGGACTCCACTAATAACATTAGTCCAAGAAGAGCAGCACCCATTGATTACCACCCTCTGTCTTCTCGCACTTAACCATCCTTTTATCCATTGTAGCAACTTACCCTTAATACCATTCTGCTCCAATTTGTACAATAGTCTTCCATGCGCAACAGTGTCAAAAGCTTTCCTGAAATCCAAATATGTGATATCAAAATTATTTCAGTGTAGGTGATTATCTCATTGTAAAAGGCAGTGGTCAGTCTGCATCTTGAGTATTGCATACAGGTCTTGAGGCCTCGTTTTAGGAAGAATGTAGAGCTGCTGGAACAGGTACAGAGAAGGGGAATGATATTGGTGAGCGGAAAAGGTGGTGCTATTCCCAAGAAAGGATTCAATACTGCAAATTGCAGCATCTGGAAACTAGGCACCTGTAAGGTGATCTGATTGGTGTTTAAGGCTTTTAATGGCTTGAAAAAACTCAGTGCTGATGGGTTTCTTCCTCTTCGGAGAGGAAGAAACTTCCTCTCAGAAACATAATAGTTTCTTCCTCTTCTGAGAGGAAGAAGCCCATCAGCATTGAGGGGATGAATAGATGAAATGGGAATTTTATATTTTTTATTTTTTATTTTTATTTTTTTTATTGCCAATGATATATAGGAATTTTGCTAGTAGGGAAAAGGAGGTGATTATCTCTTTGTATAAGGCAATAGTCAGGCCATGCCTTGAGTGCTGCATACAGGCCTGGAAGCTTCATTTTAGTAAGGATGTAGATTTGCTTGAGTGTGTACAGAGAAGGGCAACAAGATTGGTGAGGGGAACGAAGGGGTTCTCTTACCAAGAAAGGATTAAGTTCTGCAAATTGCAGCGGCTGGAGACAAGGCACCTGTGAGGTGATCTGATTGAGGTGTATAAGGCCTGGAATGGGTTGAGCATGCTGAATTCTGTTGGGATTCTTCCCCTTGCTCAGATTACAAACCTGAGGAGGCATAAATTCAAATTGAGGAAAGACAGTTGTAGAATAAATGTGCAGAGATTTGCCTTTAGCCAGCAGGTGGTTAATTGCTGGAACACTTCCATCTGTTGTTGTGGAGGTTGATAGCTTAAATAAATTCAAGGAGGAACTGGACAAACTTTTAGAGGCAATGGATGTGTGAAATTGTGTGTGTTTTTTTTTTTTTTTTTTGCTGTTGTTTTTTGTGATGCAAGAAAGCAAGCTCGTATGCTTGCTTTCTTGCATCACATACCTCCATTACTACTACTACTATTATTACAGTCAGTCTTCGTATAACACGTCTTTACACTACACGAATTTGATCATACACGATTTATAAATAGGGGAACGTTATCTTATAAAACACAAACCAAATTCGCTTATGCACGATTCGCCTTTGTGTTTACAAGAAATGGCAGTCGAATGCAGAATTACCCCAACTGAACGCAACATGATAGGAATGAGGAGAAGATCCTGAAAATGTATTTATGTGTTTTTATATAAGTGAAGGGGAAACACATTTCACCATAATAACGTAAAAACCAACACAATTCCAGCTATCGGTATAATCGCAAATGCAATTAGATCGAGTTTACCACCAGTTTATAACAGATTCCACTAGCAGAAACGCAACTGGAAATTGTTTTTATTGTTTTATGGTAGTAATCCCTAGAAATGTGTGGTGTTAATCTCTGCCTTTACGGTGTTGTTTATTCAGTTGCCACACGCGCGCAGCTTTGTTTGTGTATCAAGCGTGCTTCCTCGTTTTGTAATTGTGCTTTATTCCTAAAAATGAGTAAAATACTTAAAAGGTGTGAAAAGGAAGCATCCTGGTGAAGACACTGCAGATTCAGAGAGAAAAAGAAAAGCAATATCGATAAACAGAGGCGGACTGGGTCAAAAATTCTTACCCGGGAAAATTTATAGTGGCCTCATACTATGGTTTATGGCCAAAATCACACCGGCCTCTGGCCCACCGTTGTTTCCCCGGTAAGGCTCATGGCCAGTCCGCCTCTGTCGATAGAGAAAAAATATAAAATTGTGAAATGCTTTGAGCGAAATGAAAGACCATGTGATATTGCACATGCTACAGACCTAAATGAGGCAATGCCAAGAATTACAAAGAATGCAGAGAAAATAAAAACAACTTTCATAGCAGGAACAACTCAAAGTGTAATTAAAATCCATTAGATTAAGACACAAAGAATTGGAAGAGATGGAACGAACAGCTGTCATCTGTTTGGATATAAAATCAAACAAAAAACAAGTTTGCTTACAATAGAAGCAAAAGCATTAGCAATATTTTATTACGTAATAGTTGTAATAAAATACTTACATATTTTATTACGATTATTTATTGTGTTTGGTAATGTTTTGGTTACAAATGTGTGTTCAATCTCAGGTGGTCGGCACCTAACCCTATTTTTCCCATAAGGCCTATTGTTTATATTGCATGGTTTTTCATTGCACGAGGGTTTCTAGGAACACAACTATCATGCTGTACAAGGACTGACTGTACTTTGTATTTGGCCTTGAAATTATAAAGGAGAATCATAGTTCACAGAGTAAAGGGGGCAAAGTTACATAAACAGGAAACTGGTTCAAACAGCATTTATTATCAATATAAAAATTTATAAACTTCTTTTCAATATAGGCACCAAAAACATTTGTATACTTGTTCCATGGCTTTATCACATTCAGGAAACCCACTGCATAAAAAGAATTTCCCAGTGACATATCATTTTCAACCTTCGTGTGTTCAGAAATAAAATCGTGGGTCCTTTACTTTTAGCCTGAATCCACACTTCATTAGTGCAATGGAATTATCCTTGATTGCCTCCAACAAAGCAGTTTAAAGCTGTGTCATCAGCAAGGAACTAATGGTGACTGTTTTCCTACAATACATAGTATTGTCCTTCTGTATTTTCAAAAGCTTGGAGATGGCATGAATGCTGCATCATATTAGCATTAGCATTGGTAGAGGCATATGATGCTAGAAAGCAAGCTTATACAGCATCAGCCAAAAAAAAAAAAAAAAAAAAAAAACTTCCCATTTGCTCCAAAAGTTTGTCCAGTTCTTCCTTGAATTTATTTAAGCTATCAACTTCCACAACTACAGATATATTGCATAATTCTGAAAGAAATTAGGGACTGAATGTGCAGAATTATTCCTGGGCTATTGAGAGGTGGAGCCAGCTGCACATGCAGCATGTGCAGCTGACATATCCTTTATTGATCTTATAACCTACATTCATTTCCCAAATACTTTTTACTTCTCCTAAAATTTTGTAAGTTGTTTTTGAATTAAAACACATTAATTATTTATCGTGTACATAAGAATGCATTCATTTAATTTCCTTTATTTAGATCTCCAGCTATTGCTCAAAAATATGTGTTTAGAAAGATACCTACCTAAATTTGAAGACCATGAGGTAAGTACTTATGTAAGTCATATACTTTATTTTTAATAAAACATTTTTATTTGATGCCCAGAAAAAATTAAAGTTAATGGTGAAATCTTAGTTCCACTTCACTTATATTTTTTCTAGACCATTCTGGTTTAACCCTGCAAGTATTTGGTCATATCACGTTAAAAAAAAAAAAAAGAAAAATAGTAGCTGATTCTAAAGCTTATATGACAGGTTAATAGAAACATGTGTATGTTGGTTTTATACAGGGTGTCTCAAAAATATTGGTACAAACGTTTAGGGGAGGTAGGTAACATCTAAAGGAATGTGAATCACTTAGGAACCCATAACCGGAAACATCACCGTAAGTCGGTAGACGGCACTGTTCATCAGTTCGCGAGAGGGAAATTTTCAATGTTTTGTTCACGGACGAGGCTTATTTCACTCGGGAAGGCTTATTCAATCAGCACAATGCTCATGTGTGGGCTCACGACAACCCACACAGTGTGTGCCCCCATGCGACACAACATCGCTTCGCAATAAATGTGTGGGCAGGTATGGTCGGTGACTGCTTAGTCAGCCCATACCTGTTACCATCCCGCATGAACTCCGCTAAATATCGGATCTTTCTTGAACAAGTTCTATCAGGGTTACTTGACAAAGTTCCAGCAAATGTGAGATGCAACGTTTGGTTTCAACATGACAGGGCGCCTGCCCGTTATGGAAGGTGTGTTCGTGACCATTTGAACAGGTGTTTTGGGCGTCGATGGATTGGCCATGGTGGACCCGTTGCCTGGCCGCTACGCTCACCTGATTTATCGAGCCTTGATTTCTTTCTGTGGGGGGGCCATCAAATCTATCGTGTATGAATCGCCTGTGGAGACGGAAATGGATCTCGTCTGCGCTGCTGCTACTGTCAAAGAAACTCCAGGTGTGTTTGACTGTGTCCACCAATCCATGCTGCGTCGGTGATGCATGCATCGCGTCTCATGGTGGAACTTTCGAGCATCTGTTGTAACATCATGAAATGCATCCATCTCTTACTCCATTGTTAATATTATGTCAAATAAATGTTTGCCACTAATTACTGTCTTGTGTCATTTCTACTTCTTGTGCCTCTGCTACTACTTTCCCGTAACGTTTCCGGTTATGGGTTCCTATGCAATTCATATTCCTTCAGATGTTACCTACCTCCCCTAAACGTTTGTACCAATATTTTTGAGACACCCTGTATAATAGTCAGTATATTGAAAGTAGGAAATTGATCAGTTTACTACATAACCTAAATCAGTATTTCAAGACAATGATCCATGAGAGATACTGAAATAAAAGACAGTAATGAAAAAGTGACTTACTTCTTACCTTTTAAACTAATTTTCAGTTATATCTTTTCTTCTTTATCTGAAAATATTAGTATTAGCCATATAGTGCAAGGAAGCCTCAGGAATTTGCTGTACCAATGTAGAGGAAAGAAAGAAGTACATAAGAAAATACAAATTATTTGCTTCTCTCCTCATGTAGATAACTATCCAGTTAACCTTTGAATTTATTCAAAATGTATCCTCAACTACCTGTGAAGGCAACCTGTTCTAGCAATGAGTGACTCGCTGGATAAAAGAACTGCTCATCTTTTCTCATCCAAACTTCACAACTGTATGATACAAAATCTAATGAGATTTGATTTTGTATATTCTTAATTTTAAATGTCTGTTCAAAACTCTGGACTTCATTAGTTTTTCATGTGCATAGAAGCACTGTTTCCATTCAGGATATGGGACTTAATTTCATTAGTAATAGAGTTGGACTGGTTTATCTGCAAACCTAGATAGGCGAAATTTTGAACATGCTCAAATGAGAAGCTACTGGTTCTTAAATTTTCCATGCTATCTGCCGTTCTCTGGACTTCCATATTTTGTCTTAGCTTCATTTATCCTGAGTCCTCTTCTTTGTGCTTCACTATCCAGCCTGGTCACTGTTTCCTCCAGTGCTCCTTTAATCCTACTGATAATAGCGACATCATCAGCATATGCACAGACCTGCACTGTCTTTGTGCCTATATGTCCAGTCACTTCTAATTTTCTTTTCTGACAGCTTATTAGACAATCTGATTTACTGGTCTGCTATTTCTCTGTACACTGAACTCATCAGAGTTCAGTGTACAGAGTTGTTTGCTGAACTCATCAGAGTAATTAGGCCTATAACACATTCCTCCTCTCATTTTTGCTTTTCCAGTGCTTATGTTACACCAGATTGTCACACAATATTGTAATGTCAACTGGATGTACTGCCCTTAGATTTTATGTTTCTTAACTAACAGCATAACCCCCTCCTCCCTTTGTGTACACATTTTTCTCCCCAAATTCCATATCTTCATTCCCTATATCAGTGTGACACTGTATCTCTGATATCCCAACAATATCCACCTTTGATGTCTTGACCAATACTTCAAATTCATCAAATTTATTTACTATAATCCTAGCTTTGATGCACATGCAAGTATACATGCACCTGTTGTCACTCTTAGTTAACCAAACACAGCCCAAGTATTTACTTATTCCATGATAATTCCCCAGCAGTTCTTGAAATCTGAAATCTCTAGCAACTTGCTTTCCTTGCTGCTTATTCTACTAGAAGCAGTTGAAGATCATTTTCACCTTGCTTGCAGCTACTGTTAATGTATTAGTCTGTGAACCTCCCCCCAAAAGGTAGCAGTTTTCTTAGCCAACTAACACTGCCTTGATAGCATCAGGAAATATTCTTGCACCCTTTCTATTTAATTGTATACCATCCCTGTAGATGCAGTCTCTCCTGTTAACAAGCACAGACCATGCTGAGAAAAATTCTACCTCATGAACCTTGCACATTCTCTGCAGGGCTAAATTGATTGACATGGCTCTCATCATTTACTCACTCCTATCATGACTTACCAAAATTGCAAACACTTTCAAATTTAACCCAAACTTCCCGCTCTTTTTCAACATTGATACTTGTAAAGTAAGTCCATAGATCTCCTATCCTTAATGTCATTATTGCCAACAATATCACCTTTTGGGGTCCTTAAAAGATATCTGCTCTACAACATCATCAACATTTGCCCCTGGCAGACATACCCTGGCCTATTCCACCCATCCTTTTTTGCACAATATATTTGTGCAAAAAGGATAGGTGGAATAGGACCAGGGTATGTTCAGTTTCCCTGACAATTAAATCAACAGCAAAAACTAGCAACTGTTGGACCACTGCATTCTGCCCTGAAGATTGCCGTTGTGTTGAGTGATGCGCAAGAGTGAGATCTGGATTTGAGTTCGGCAGTTTGAGCTTGTTCGGCTCCCCATTTTAATTCCTTTGAGGGCATCTACCCTACTCTTCAAACCCATTAGAATGCTGAGTTGGCATCTAATTTCTTCACACTCTCTGCACCTAGTGCACACAAAGATATCCTCCTTAGCTAAATCATGTCCTGTTCTAGAAAGTTCCACAAACATTTCACAAGTTTCACATTTTTTTTTAAGCATGATGCATTGAAGAATCTTCCCCCCCCCTAGCCACAGTACTCCTGCTACTTTGTGCCCATTGCTTTCCTGCTGTAGTGTGAGCATGATTTCTGCTTAAATAGAATCTAATCGATTAATTAATGATACTACAATAAGCTAACAGATTCCTAAATGCAGTGATATGTATTACTTTATCTAATTTTACGTTATACCTTATGCTATACCATAACAATAACAATGTTAAATTAATTATATTCTTAGCTAAACACAAAAAAAAAGTATTGTATTTTTGTATAGTTATTAGGCTGTACCAAGCTTGAAAGTTGTAATTTAATTATAATATATAACAAAATTATCCTACTAACTCCAACGTACTTGATTCGAACTTTATAGCTACATATTTACCACAGTTAAAAAATTATAATTCCCCTTCCACTCACTCTAGAATACTATAATAATGATGGCAAGTTTCGAACAATACAAACGTTTTACTTATATTAAGGAGTGATGTACAAAATTTGTAGCTGAATTCAAAATAAACTAAGGAGTGTGGCTAGAATATATAGCTACATATAGAATATGATTTAATATGGCAATTAGATCAAAAAAATTGCAAACTTTTTATCAAAAACTTCTCTGTTTCCTGCAGCTCAAAATTCTTTGTCGGGCACATGGATACTTAAAAGAATGCTGCATATGTCCGTTCCAATATTCCCTGTCAGAGACTTAGGATTTGCAATCTCCTCTCTTTGATCTGCTCTGGCTTAAAACCTCTCTACCTCAGTGTGTCAAATTCATCTGTTGTCTCTACCGTTCTCCTAACTCCACTAATCACTTGGAGCTCTTTAACTTCCTCCCTTTGCAACTTGACTTCTCCAGTCCAACTTTCCTAACAGTGAGGTGATTTTAATGCTCACAACTCCAGCTGGCTTCCGTTTTCTAGTCACACCGACCCAGCTGGTCAAGATGCTGAGGCTTTTGCAATTACTAATGACCTTGCACAGATTGTTCATTTATCTACAAGAATACCATAGAATCATAATCATACAGCCAACACGCATGATCATTTTCTCACAAAAAACCCTTCTAAGTACACGGTCAAAGTGAGTGGTCCTTTAGGCACCTCAGATCACAACTTGGTGATTGTCTCTTCTCCAATGGAGCCTTTATCTCATGGCTATTCCCAACCTCGTGTTGTTTGGTATTACAAGAATGCAAAATGGGATGACCTGCAAGATTTTATTATTATTATTATTATTAATAGCCATATGGTGCAAGGAAGCCTGAGGCTTATGCTGCACAAGCCAAAAAATATTCCCGAGTTACCCTGAGAAAGAGAGAAATAGAAAGGAATCACCAAGAAAGAGAAGAATGATGATATCCAGCTCAGGACCCTGGGTGTGCCAAGCCCATACTCACCAGATGTGAGCCCCTGGGATTTCTTTTCCTTGGTCGGATTACTGTTTCAAAACTTCTGATATCAATGTTTGCTCAGATCGTGTCAGTGAAATTATACTTGTAGGAGTGGAATCCTTTATTCGACTCTAGAATCCACTTTAAAATCTCTTCCTTTATCTAAACCTTGGTTTTCCAATAAATGTGCTAAGGCGGTTCAAGAGAAGAATGTTGCATATCGTAATTGGCTTGTTTCCAATTCTTCAATTTCATTTTCTGCATACACCAAAGCTCACAACAATTGTAAAGCAGTTATTAATCAGTCCAAACTAGATTTTGAACAGGCTAAGTAGAAAACCTGCTTCTTGCCCTAATGGTAGCCGAGCATTCTGGTTTCTTCCCAAAACTATTGGCTGCAACTTTTGCCCATCTCTGCTCCCACCTCTGTCAAAACCAGATGGTCCTGTTGTCACTTCAGCCAAAGATAAAGCTAACCTGCTAGCATCCCATTTTTATTCCAATGCATGTATTAATGATCTTGGTAAAACACCTACCACCATGCTCCATATAATGGCTCCTGTGGTCTTCCATCAAAAGAATGTCAGAAGAATTTTGACCAATCTTGATGCTAAGAAAGCTCCAGGTCCTGATGATATTTCTCCACTTGTTCTCAAAACCTATGCTCCTGAATTTACTCCTGTTCTTTGCTGCCTTTTTTCACTTTCTTTTTCCAAAGGCGTTTTTCCTTCTGCTTGGAAAAGTGCTCATATCCCTCCCATTCAATTATCGTCCCATTGCAATTACTTCTACTCTTTCTAAAGTAATGGAGAAATCAATTAACTGCCAACTCTTAAACTACCTAGAAACCTTCCGTCTGATCAATGATCGCCAGTATAGATTCCGTTAGTGTCGATCCACTGGTGATATTCTGGCTTATTTTACCCATTTATGGACAAATTCAATGAAAACGTTCTGTGAAACACAAGCAGTTGCTCTTGACATCTCAAAGGCTTTCAATCATGTTTGACATAAAGGTCTTCTAAACAAGCTTCCATCTTACGGATTGCCAACTGTTTTTTTATAATTGGTTATCCAGTTTTCTCTCCGATCGCTCACTGAGGGTGATGATAGATGGCTCTCTATCTTCTAACTTCTCCAGTAATGCTGGTGTCCCCCAAGGTTCAATGCTTTCCCTCACTCTTTTCCACTTGTATATTAATGACCTTCTATTGACTGGAAATCCTATCCATAGTTTTGCCGATGATAACACATTCAATTCCACTTTCCATTTTGAGAAACCTTGCCTTGCTCAATCAGCTTCAAATTCTCGAATATCCACTACCAATTCCTTAAATGCTGATCTCCAGGTAATTGTCCAGTGGGGCAAAGACAGCTTAGTTGGTTTCAATCCTTCTGAAACTCAGTTTTGTCTTATATCTCACAAAAAGGATTCTTCTGCTCCTGTGCTTATCTTTGGTGACACTTCGATTTCTAGGCAAAATGATATCTCTTTTGGGGATTACCCTGATGTCTAATCTCTCTCTCTCTTGGCACAAGCACATTACAAATATTCCTTCCTCTGCATCTGAAAAACTTAGTTTTCTCTTTTGCTCTCAGCATTACTGAGTCTAACAGTCTCTCCACTTGCTGTCTCATAGATGTACTGTTTCTTCTGCATGCCTTTTGTACAGATACTTCCATGGGCTGTTCTTCTGGATTGGCTTCTATGGTTCCCACTCTCTCTTTCAAAACACTCCGAACACATGCCGCCAACATCCAAACATCCATTTACTGTCCAACTTCAAACTCACAGAACCAACTTTTCATCTTCCTCGTTTATTCATACAGCTGCCATTTTCTGGAACAACCTTCCTTCATATGAATTTCCTGAAAATTACAGTCTACAGAAGTTCAAGTCTAATGTCAACAAATATCTTCTTTCATCTTCTCAACCTTCAACCCAAGCACAGTACTAATTACTATAAGTTCTAGTACCTCTCGTGTTTGAGATTTTCATAAAAAATCAGTTGGAGCACTGTACATTAAGGGTAACTTACTGCTATCATTAAAGGCATCATTCAGTGGGAGAAGACAGAGAATGGTTATTAGTAGACACTGCTGTTCCTGGACTAATGTTATTAATAGCATCCCCAGGTTTCAGTGGGACCATTGTTTTTTTGATGTTTATTAATGATATTGATGTAGATATATTGATATACCTTCATCTTTTACCTTAATATGTTTACGTTTGCAGATGATACAAAGGGTGGCAGGATGATTAATGACAGTACTCAAGGTATGCTACTGCAAAAAGATTTAGGAAAATTATGCAGATGGGCTGAGAAATGGCAGTTGAAGTTCAATATTGTCAAATTCAAAGTACTGCATATGTTTAGCACCAAAATCAATGCAACTGCTTGGTACTGCACTCAGATAATGGAAAACGATGAAGACCTCTGGGTAATTGTGCAGTCAGATATGAAGTTTCGTGAGTAGTGCTGATTGGATACCAGAACAGCTCATGGAGTTTTGTCAGTGATGTGCAAGAACTTTGCTAGTAGGGATAAGGAGTATTGCATATGGAATTGAAGGCCTCATTTTAGGAAGGATATAGATCTGCTGGAACGGGTGAAGAGAAGGGCATTGAGATGATGAAGGGAATGAAACAGTGGTCTTACCAAAAAACGCTTCAGTTTGGCAAATTGTAGCATCTGTAGACTAGGCACCTGGAGGTGATCTGAGTGCAGTGTTTCCTGCTTTCAATGGATTGAGCAAGCTCACTGCTGATGGCATTCTTCTGTTTGCTCAGACTTCACACATGAGGGGGGGGATAAATTAAAATTGAGCAAGGATGGTTGCAGAATAGATGTGCAGAAGTTTGCCTTCAACCATCAGGTAGTTGATTGTTAGAACAAACTTCCATCTGGAAGAACTAGACAGATTATTGGAGGGGCCACTACTAATACCGGACAGATTATTAGGCCACTATTAATACTATTAGTTTATTATGTTAGAAAGATTACAATTATATAAATACACCAATGAGGCAAAACATTATGACCAGCGAGTTGTTATGCAAATCAAAGCAACTGCAGGTGAATTATGGCGCACACACGGATCGGGACACGGTATAAAAAATACCTGATACTGAGCTCCGTTAATCAGGGTTACTCTTGTTCTTCAGATGGGAAGGGCAGCGGACTTAAGCGAGTTTGACAAAGGCCAAATTGTAATGGCTAGACGACTGGGTCAGAGCATATCTGAAATGGCACGGCTGGCGGGATGCTCACAGTCAGCCATGGTTAGTACTTTCCGAAAGTGGGTGCCTCCGTAGCCAGGTGGGAAGGAGCAGCAGTGCATAGCACACGCTTCTTGATTAGACCGGGGTTTGAGCCCGTCACCACCAAATACGGAGGATGCAGAAAGGTCAGGGAATGACCACCGCATATTCCCGGAGCAATATGGCCTTAGTTGCCAATGTTCCTAAAAACCAAATAACAAATAACAAACCTTCGGAAAGTGGTCCAAGGAGAGAAAACCCACAAACCACTGGTGAGGTGTTGGACGACCATGGCTCATTGATGCTCAAGGTGAGAGAAAGCTCTCCGAGATGGTACGTGGCAACAGAAGGGCAACTGTGGTACAACTCTCCGGTAATTGGAATGCTGGCGAGTAATGTGTCACAACACACAGTACATTGAATCCTGCTGAAAATGGGGCTGCGTAGCTGCAGGCCGCACCAAGTGCCCGTCTTACCACGGTTCACTAGTGACAGCGCCTACAATCGGCACGCAAGCATTGAAACTGGACTTTAAGTGATTGGAAGAAGGTCATCTGGTCTGATTAATCATGTTTCCTGTTGCACCATGTGGACAGCCAGGTACATGTGCATCATTTACCTGGGGAAGTGAAGGCACCTGGATGCACCAGGGGACGAAAACAAGCCAGTGGTGGCAGTGTCATGCTTTGGGCAATGTTCTGCTGAGATACCCTGGGTCCAGTCATACATGTGCCAAGCACTCTGATGTCTACCACTTACCTAAACATCATTGCTGACCAGGTACACCCTTTCATAGCAACGGTCTTCCCCCTCTGGCAGTGCCATCTTTCAGCAGGATAATGTGCCATGCCACACTGCCCGAATTGTTCGAGACTGGATCGCAGAACACGGGGAAGACTTCCAGGTATTTTTCTGGCCTCCAAATTCCCCCGACATCAATTCCATCGAGCATCTGTGGTTTGTGTTGGAACAGCAACTCTGATCTGCGCCGTCCCAACTACAGACCTTACAGGAAGGATCTGCTGAATACATGTTGGTACCAGATACTACAAGATACATTTAGAAATGTGTAACGTCCATGTGTCGCAGGGTACAACAGTCCATGCGTCGCCGGGTACGCGGAGGACCAACATCATATTAGGTAGGTGGTCATAATGTTTTGGCTCATCAGTGTATATTATTGGTGTGTACATAAGGGTACTTGCTATAAAATTTTGGGATTAATGCATTCACTGTGTCATTAGTAGTTAGTTTTTGGTCATGTAACTACCACTTAATGCATTTCAGAAGACCACCTGTATCCCCACCCTGGTGTATTTTAGCATTAGCATTAATAGAGGTATATGATGCAAGAAGCAAGCTTATGCAGCATCAGCCAAAAAAACCACTTCCACTTCACCCCTCCGTTCGTTCGAAATACCTGTCCAGCTTAGCCTTAAATTTATTTAGGCTATCAACTTATACAACAAGGGATGGAAGTCTGTTCCACCAACCAACTACCTGCTGGCTAAAGGCAAATTTCCACACATCTATCCTACATCTGTCTTTCCTCAATTTGAATTTATGCCCTCTCAGGTGATTATTCTGAGCAAGAGGAAGATTCCCGTCAGCACTGAGCACTCAAGTCTTTATACACCTCTATCAGATCACCTCGCCGGTGCCTAGTCTCCAGACACTGTAATTTGCAAAACTTAAGCCTTTCTTCGTAAGAGCAACCCTTTGTTCCATTCACTAATCTTGTTGTCCTTCTCTGTACTCGTTCCAGCAGCTCTACATCCTTCAAATAAGGCCTTCAGACCTGTATACAGTACTCAAGGTATGGCCTGACCATTGCCTTATACAAGGGAATAATCACCTCCTTATCCCTGCTAGAAAAATTCCTATATATCATCGACAATACACCATGAGCTACTCTTGCAGCCCGTCTGCACTGCTCAGAGAACTTCATATCTGCCTGCACAATTACCCAGGTTCTTTTCATTCTCTACCACTGTCAGTGTAGTATGTTGCTCTGGGGTTGCTGTTTCCCATATGTAATACTTTACATTTGTCAAAGTTAAACTTCATTTGCCACCTCTCAGCCCATCTGCTCAAACTTTCCAGATCCTGCTGCAGCAGCATAGCATCAGTTAGTGTCCTTAACAACCCTGCCAACCTTTCTATCGTCTGCAAACTTGGATATTAAGCTTGATGTACCATCATCAATATTATTTATAAATGCAGAAAACAATAATGGACCCAACACTGAACCCTGAGGGACTCCACTAATAACATTAGTCCACAATGAGCAGTGTACATTGATTACCACTCTCTGTCTTCTCCCCCTCAACCACTCCTTTATCCATAGCAGCAATTTGCCTCCAATGCCACACTGCTCCAATTTGTGCAGCAGTCTTCCATGTGCAACAGTATCAAAAGCTTTTCTAAGACCAAAGTATATAATATCAAAGTTATTCCCTGCATCATAGTATCCAATCAAATTGGTCAGGCAAGACTTTCCCTTAACAAAACCGCGCTGTGTCCGAGCTATAACTGAAGTCTTGTTTGGATGATCCTGCAGTGCCTCCATTAATTTTCCGGGAACAGAAGTTAAACTCACAGGTCTATAATTACTTGTGTCAGCCATTGATCCTCCTTTGTGAATTGGGGTCACATTTGCACATCTTCAGTCTATGGGTACCTCCCTTGAGTCCAAGGAAGCTCTCGTAATTATGGCTAAGGGTTTGCTTACTTCCTTTGCTGCCTCCTTTAATATAACTGGATAGATCCCATCCACCCCAGGTGCCTTTCTTGTGTTTATCTTCAACAATTTCTCCTCCACTTTATCCCAGTTATTACAAGATTATCTAGCTTACTGCCAGAGTTGAATACACCTCTGGCATTCCCCTCGCTGAATAATTCCTCATGTGTAAATGTCGATGCAAAATATTCATTTAGTTTGTTAGCTACCTGAGCAGGATGATCAACAGTTGAACCATCGATATCAAGTGGACCAATCTGATTATCCCCTTCCTTCTAGAGTTTACATAAGTAAAGAACTCTTTGCTGTTTTTCTTTGCATCGTTTGCCAAAGATTTCTTGTAATCTGCCTTCGCCTGCCTAACCTCCTTTGTAACTTGGTTACAGATCAACTTATATGCATCCCATGCATTTTTCTTCTCAGCCGTATGTCTCATTAGTTCATCTGACATCCATTTTGACCTAAACCTTGAACAATATTTCTTAGTTGGTATGTAAAGCCTAGTAGCTTCCAAGATAAGTTCTTTGAATGCTTCCCATTTTGAATTTGCTGTTGGTAACATCATCAGTTGGTCCCACTGTATAGAATTTAAATACTGTCGCAGACCATCATAGTTGCCTTTAAGAAAGCAGAAACTCTTCCCTTTACCCCTGATGGTAGGTACCTCTTTGTGTAAATCCCACTTCAGCACACTGTGATCACTGTCACCTAGTGGTTCCTTTATCTGCAGATTCTTAATGCATGAAGAATCACTACTGATAATCAAATCAAGAGTATTGCTCCCTCTAGTTGTCTCCCGAACATGCTGATGTAGAAAACAATCATCCAATAAATCCACAAAAGCCTTGCTAGTGTGTGAGTGACCAACCCACAAATTCCAGTCAATATCTAGGAAATTAAAATCCCCCAATATAAGACTCTCTGATTTACTGGCCCACTCTGTTTCCCTGTACAGTTTCTTATTATACTCATCAGAGTCATTAGGCCTATAGCACACTCCTACTCTCAATTTTGGTCTCCCAGTGGTTACATCACACCAAACCGACTCGACACTGCACTGTCCAGCGATGTCGACTGGCTTCACTTCCTTGGATTTTATGTGTTTCTTAACCAATAGCATAACCCCTCCTCCCTTCCTATCCTGTCTATCCTTTCTACACATATTGTACTCCCCAAATTCCAGTTCTGCATTCCTTATATCTGTGTGACACCACGTCTGTGATATCCCAACAATATCCACCTTTGATGCTTTGAGCAATACCTCAAATTCATCAAATTTATTTACCAAACTCCTAGCATTGGTGTACACGCAAGTATACATGCACCTGTTCGTATTCTTAGCTACCCTAACACAACCCATGTGTTTACTTGTACCGCAATGACTCCCAGCAGTCTCTGAAATATCCTTCATCTTGTTTTCCAGTCTTCTGCTGATTCCAATAGAAGCAGTGCAAGAATCATTATCACCTCTGCCAATGGCTACTGTTAATCTATTAGTCCTTGTATCCCCCCAAGCTAGCAATTTTCCGACCCACCTAACACTGCCTCGATAGCATCAGCAAATATTCTTGCACCCTTTCTATTTAAGTGTATCCCATCCCTGTAGAAGCACTCCCTTCTGTTAACAAATACAGACCAGGCCGAAATAAATTCTACCCCTTGAGCTTTGCAATCTTTCCAGGGCCGAATTGATCAACAAGGCTCTCATCATATACTCCCTCCTATCGTGTCTGGGCAGAATTGCAGACACTTTCAAATTCAACCCTAATTCATGCCTTTTTTTCAACAGTGACCTATACTTGTTAAGTAATTCTGCCGGTCTCCTACTCTTAATATCATTAATGCCAACACGTACAACTATATCACTTTTTTTGCCCTTAAAAGATGATCCACTCTACGTCATCAACCTTTGCCCCTGGCAGACATACCCTGATCATGTTCCACCTATCTTTTTTACAAAGCATGTTTCCCTGACAACAGAGTCACCAACAACTACTAGTTCCATGGGACCAGTGCATTCTGCCTTGGGGGTTGCCGCTGTGTTGCGTGATGACCAAGTGCAAGCTCTTGCATTGATGTGGGCATCTGGGAGCTTGATGGGCCCTCAATTTAGATCCTTTGAGGGCATCCACCCTGTCCTTCATGCTCTCATATAGGCCCATAACAACACTGAGTTGTCGCCTGATTTCGTTACACTCCTTGCATCACGCACACACAAAGACATCCCCCATGGCAATATCATGTCCCGTACCCGATTGCTCCACAAACATCATGCACGCAATGCATTTTAAAAGGCTGTGATTCAGAGGGTAACTGCGTCCCCTCAGTTCTCCCCTGAGCCGCAGCACTCCCATTAGCTTGAGCCTTTTGCTTTGCTGCTCTGGTCTAATTCATGATTTCGATTTAATTTCAATCAAATTTCAATTTCAGTACAAAATTATAACCCTAAACTTGTATCCCAACACAGTTATAATGCTATATATATTTTTCAGTATCAATTTTTTTTTAAACTGAAACAACCCATAGATATTTATTTTTACTTATTATATGGAAGTTTATTATTATATATCATACAAAAATAGAAGCTTATGATTATAGTGAGAAGGAGAAACATCTTAAATATTTCTGCATACTGTGTTTAAGGACTTTGCTTATCTCTTCTCGCCAGTAATGTGCGTATCATTTCTATTCTTGTCTTATCACTAACTATATTATACCATTTAAAGGGAAAATTTGTAGTTTAGCAAGCATACATTTATCAAGCATCTCATGACTTACTTTCTTTAGTAAAAATTTACTACATGGCTTATTATATGTTTTTTTTTTTTATTTCTTTTCAAGGTTGATATAGAAGTCTTCCAAAATATGAGTGATGAGGATCTTCAGGAAATTGGAATTAAAAGTCTTGACTCTCGGCAAAGATTGTTAGAAGTTATCAAACAACTTCAAGAGAAATGTCAGAATATAAAATAACTATGAAAATTACTCAAACTTTATTAAATAAAGATTTTATATATTTCCAGAATTAAATATCACAAAGAAAACTTATCAAAAAAAAAAAAAAATTAGGCTAGATTTATTTATTTAATTATCATGGTGTGATTGTTATCACAAATCCTATTTTTTACAACTTAATCATGTATGCAAGTGAAAGATATAGTAATGTATTATTTATGAGAAAAGTTGAATTTTAAAATCAGGTGATATAAATTTTCCGTGTTTTTACAAGTAAATTATTAAATGATACATGTTTGTTTACAAGTTACTTGTTTGTTATAGTCTGTTTTATTGGGTTTTTTTTTTTTTTTTTACACTAATTTTATTTTACACGAACAGCATATCCTTAAATGCTTGTAAATTTTTTTGTCCTATTACACACAAAAAAAAAATATTACAAGCATTTAAGGATATTTGGAACATTAAAATTACCTTTTTCACTTCCTGTACTATTCCACTTCCTGCAAAAAATAGTCTTGATATGTGGTTTTATCCTCGCATAGATAGTCATTTTTGATCATTTACAATAATTCCCCTTCTAAGCTATTAAAATGAACAGCACTCTGCTAGTAAAGGAATGCTGTGTAATGTACTGATATCTCAAAACTTTATTATAAGTTCAGAGTTTTATATTTTGGGAAAATGTCTTATTTTAAGGCTGTTGGGAGATGGCTGTTAGCTAATTATGAAGATTTCCACAGCCAGTAATACTTCATCACTGGGAAGCAGGTATTTAAAAATGTGATTACAATGATATCAGACTGAAGGCTCTTGCATTCAGTCTAATAAGTACTAAGGTAACTTGTCTTCTTCATTGAATGTGTACATGGAGTTGGTGAGAAAAGGCAATAAAATGAATCTAAACTTAAGTAATTGAATCTAAATAGAAGCGAAGTAAAAATCAAGAAATTAAAAACAAAAAATGCTTTCTTCTCTTCATCTAGTCTTATAATGTAAGAAGCAGAAGTGCAAGAAGTAGAAAACTGAAAGTAAAGAACCAAGAATAAAGTGCATTACTTGGGTACTCCAGGATTATAATTTCATCCTGTCCTGTTAATGAGGCTCTTGGAGAAATAAGTAAACTGCTTTATACACAGCTAATTATAGATTAGCAAATTTGCAATAGCGGCATCATTTAAGTTACATCTCGTGAAGGTATTCACAATATGAGATGTTACTTAAACAATGCCGCTATTGCAAATTTGCTAATCTATAATTAGCTGTGTATAAATGATGCAATTGCACTAAAATACACATAGTCTAATCTCTTTCGCAGCTTGAGGCTTAAGCCCTTAATGCATTAGATTTCAATAATATATAATCAGCATACTTGTAATTGTCCTTAAAAATGTTTGCTACTAAGAAATTTTCTTTTGTATTCCTGCTTACTCTCCCTTATTCTCCCTTAGGAACCAGCAGTAATCCTCCATCATTACGGAATCCCAATGACCTTAGTACAGCTTTTCAATTGTTGAAATATCTTGATGAAACCACTCCCCTTGTTCATCACTCACATCTCCCAGATTTTTGGGGGTAAAATTCGAAATGGGAATAAAAAATTGAATTTTCAACTACATTCAAGAGCCCATGTTTTTGTAGCACTTGAGTAAATTAGACACCAACATTTCATAATTTTCTTCTTTCTTATTATCCAAAAAACCATTCACTACCACCTTAAATGATCGCCAATCTTACAGTTCAGCCTCCCTTAACTTATGTTGGTTTCAAACACATCATCTTTCAGGAGTTTCCTAATTTGAGGTCCTACAAAAATTCCTTAAGTTTGGCATATGTTAAATTAGGAAACACACTTCTCAAGTATGCAAATCCGTTACCTTCACGACATTTTTCATCAATCCATATTTGATGTGCAAGGGTGGAAGAAGAACCTTGTTTGATTGCACCAAAGGAATATATTTTACATTACATTGTATAAACTCTTCCCGCTTGTCCCAATGTTGTACAACATAATGTTCTACTGTTGCACAGCTGCCCCACAAACACAAAAAACAAAACTATTTTGTGAAACCTCCCTGCAAACCAATAACCTTAAGATCACTGCATATGCTCCAGCTATAATCCTGGTATTTTATAGCATGTAGAAACTTAGACCTGCTTTCATGACTTTCTTAAGTCCAATGAATGAAACACGAACTGATGGAAATTCGTTGCCATTATGAAGCAAAACTGCTTTTAAATTTAACTTTGAGGCATCTATGAATAAACACCATTCATCTGACTTATGCACGACACCTAGTTCTTTCAGAAGTCCAATAACGTCTTTGCAAAAACACTTACTGTCCTCCGTTGCAAAATATTTCGAAAACTTTTCATGTCTTTTTCGAAACACTGAAATCTTTGTTCCTGCTGTGAGTATATTCCACTGCTGTAACCTAGAACCTAACAATTCAGTTAGTTCTTTCGGAAAATTTAAGTCTCGAACCAAATCAACTCATTTTGTTTTATTAAATGTACCTCACTACCTGAACTTTCTAGCTGATAGTCGAAATCTTGTGAAGTATAGGCTTCCAGGGAATCCTCAATTTGAACTTGATCACTATTATCTTCCCCACTACTGTTATCCCAAATTTTGTGAGCACTGGTACTGTCAAATCACTGTGTGGAATGGACCGAATTGCAGGTGTATTTGGATATATTATAGCATGTTTGCTTATTTTTTTTAGAGATACCAGATATATTTGTCATACAGAAGTAGCAATCATTAATGTGGTTAAATGGTTCTTGCCAGACCATAAGAACTGCAAAAGTTAACACTTTGAGTTTGCCATGTAGCCACTTCCTAAGGATTGTCATACAGGTAATACAACACTTGCGAGGCACCCAAAGTTTATCTTGATCACCAATTTTACATCTGAAATAAAAAGAATACGAAAGTTTTGTAATGTCATAGATATTTTTCCTTTGGGTCTTTGGGGTAACCGTCCACAAACATAACAAAAATTGTCTGGATTATTGACACACTTCCTGTGTGTCTGCTTATTCATTGTAGCACTAAATGAATTTCTGAAAACATAAATTCAGTTTTGAATACTACAATATAAAAACATGAATTCAATTTTTATCACTACACAGTACACAACTTACTAATTCTACTCGTGTGGAAACACTGAAAGGAAAAATATTTACAAGTCGACAGGTAGAGCCGGAAATTATTTTACTGCTACCGCAAGGATTGTGGGTACACTCACCTGCCCTCTAGGGGCTGTTTATGTTTGGAGGATAGATTTACAACCCTGGGAACTTGTCACGATCTGTTAATATTTGGAAAAACTTCGCACTGCCTACAAAAATCCTTACCAAAAATGCCAAGTGTGCTCTCTTCAAATTGTAAATTGTTGCATCAGAATTTGAACCTAAGAACCATAGGTAGAAGTCTGATTATGTTTATCATAAGAAAACTGAGGCCAGAACCAATTGCTAAAATTAAGAGAATTAGTTTATATCTCTTAAAATAAATCAGTATGTCTGCAATAAGGCCTTTAAGGTTGGGATTATTCATGCCACAAATTTAAACAGATACGCCAACCGTTTAAAACTGATTTAATAATTAAATAAAATAAAACAATACAAATGACTGTAAAATAATATTTACAAAAATTGATTATTTACAAAAAACTAGTTTAAAACAAAAATAAAATAAAATGAGTAAATAAGTTAAAATGCATTAAAATATAAATTTAAAAGCAATAAAAACACTATCGGAGGTGTCTGCCTCCTTCCTCAACAATAATGAAACTTAAGCAACACAGCCTTAAATACCAGGTTCACGGCACACGTGGATGACCAGGCGCATACTCAGTATTCCTTTCACGTGTACCAGAACCAGAAGTGGTCTGGGGGCATGGAAAACTAAAACGTTTATCTCTGGCAAAAACTACCGCCTCAAAAAAAGGGGGTGAAGCCTAACTCTCCTGTCTCTATTCATGCTATTGTTGCCAGAGGATCCAATCCACAGACTTTCCAGCCACTTGCGGTCCCAGAATCTATGTGCCCGGTCAAGGATGACAAGCGTTGTCGGGGGAGATCTGGTGTTGTTTTTCCCAATAGTGCTCGGCAATGGCGGATTTATTGAGTTCTGCGGTCCATATTGTTCTTGAATGTTCCCCCAGACGGTCCTGTCTCCCCCACGTAACATTCCCCACAATCCGGGCATGTGATCTCATATATCAAGGAATACCGAGTATGCGCCTGGTCATCCATGTATGCCGTGAACCTGGTATTTAAGGATGTGTCGCTTAAGTTTCATTATTGCTGAGGAAGGAGGTAGACACCTCCGAAAGCTTCAAGCGTTTTTATTGCTTTTAAATTTATATTTTAATGCATTTTAACTTATTTACTTATTTTATTTTATTTTTGTTTTAAACTAGTTTTTTGTAAATAATAAATTTTTGTAAATATTATTTTACAGTCTTTTGTATTGTTTTATTTTATTTTATTATTAAATCAGTTTTAAACGGTTGGTATCTGTTTAAATTTGTGGAATCAAGTATGTTATATATTACTGGCTAGATTATGCAAAATTGGCATATTTTGGTAAAACATAACTCCCTCTATATTTAATAACTGTGACATGATGTGAAACTATCATAGAGATTTTCGAAATCTATGCATAAAAATTGGTTAAAAACAGCATTTAAGTTTTTGGAGGTAAAAATTGTGTTGGCTAGCACCTTTTCATTTGGGCTGAGGTTAGCCAATCTCAGGAAGAGGGAACAGAGTTTTTTACATGAGATTTATTCCAGGTTTTTCAGCTTACCCAACATGCCAATCAACTTGCAAACGCACACACACACATACTTATAGAGACAATGTACATAGTACAATATGGCCTTGGATGTTGATGTGCTGTGCAAATTATAATGACAACTTGTTTTTCATTACCAGTGGATTTTTTTTAAGTTGCAGTATTCATGTCACCTTTAAAATAAAAGATCAGATTTCATACCTTACAATGAATAGTTACGCTAATTCAAGAGAAGATACAACCAAAATTGTAGGTTTATTAACAAAGGAAGGCAAGACAGTCAATGTGGTGACTGATAACTGGTTTAAGACCTTCAGTATAAAATATGACAAGGTACAGTGTGTGTGTGTGTGTGACATATATAACATCAGTGAAATTATGAGCTTACATTCATATTTTGAGTTGACTTGTAATAAGTTAACTCAAAATATAAATTATGCATTTAAAGGGAAAGAAATGTCATAAGAACAAATTCATCGTGGAATGAATTACTGTTTGAACAAACGTTGATGCCACCAGCAAAAGATGACTGAGTAAAATTCATATTCTAATAATGTGCAAATATAACTCAAATGGTTAAGAATGCAAAGCTCCAGCCCCATAAACCTTCATGCTTTTGATTGTCAGGCATTGTATAGTTCCTAGCTACCCACCAATGAAGGAGAAATAATTCCTGAAATGGCCATATGAGTAGTGGCATCAGGAATTGGTGCTAGTGTTTTGGTGCCTGAGGCATAACCTTGTAACAGCACCTAATTCATATTGTATCTTAATATGCAGTAGCACGTCTAGCATTTCGGTTTGCAGGGTTAACCCGGAGAAAATTACTAACAATTTAAAAAAGTCCTCACAAATTTACCCATGCTCCCACAGAAAAGCATCTGCACTCTGCAGAACCATTAAAAGAAAGCACTAAACAAATAGTTTATTAATAATTCCTTTAATTTAGATGTATTTTCAAAATTTTGGGTTTTGAAATAGTAGAGAGAAAGTAGAAATTTAATGTTAAATGTAAAACATATTTTATTAACAACGCGGCTCCTGTGGCAAGTGTCTCGCTTGCACACTCCTATTGCCAGGCCTGAGTGACACAAATTTTAAATATGCAACGCATACTTTTCCTATTGGCAAAATGCTGTTTTATTTGTAGCATAAGCATAATACTGGGGAAAATCGTGGCAGATGCTTCACAATGTGTGCCTTTGTTGCTAATGTACCAAAAAAAAATAAACCTCACAATGTCAGTCAGAGGTTAATGTCTTATATGCAAAGACCAAATCTAATGAAAATCTTGGTTGACTAGGGAACTTTTTTTTTTCTTTCAGAATGGCATATTACATTTGGCATTGTCGAATGACAAAGGCAGAGAACAAAACCTGTCTTTGATAATCACACTACATGTGTTGTGGGATCATAATTTAGACACTTTAATTAATTAATAATTATACATTAGAATATTCCATACAGTAGCGTAGCTACCCTTTTTCAGGCCCAGAGGCAAAGAACATGTTCAGGCCCCTACTTAATGAAAATTGCAAAAACAGGAGACAGCCAAAGATGCCAGGGGCCAGGCCCAGAGGCAGTTGCCTTGCCTGCCTACATGGTAGCTACACCACTGATTCCATACATTGGAACACTGCAAATCTAACTCAAAAGGTTGAGAGCATAAAGCTCCAGCCCCACAAACCTTCAAGCTATTGGTTGTCAGGTGTGCATAAATTAATTTGTGAATAAATAATTAAAAATTTACTTAATTCAGTATCAACAATCATATCTTTGCAAAGAAATGAGAAAGTTGCAATACTGAAACAAAGCAGTCTGAAAGTTAGACATTTTTTTTGTTGATGTTCTGTATTCAGCACATTAGGGTTGGGGGTGTAAAAAGTATGTTCCATGTATGTTGTGCAATATCACTTTTCAGGATATCCTGCCTTTTGTACATTGAATATGTTCTCCACTCCTAGTTTGGAATTTTCAGAGCATTTGCATTGTGTAATATTTACTACAGCCGCAATGACTTCTGTAGACTATAATGTGAACTGTTAGGTATGGGGGGAGGTGCTATTTATATTTGTTTCACTGAAAACCAAACATTGATGTTATGTTTCTTTGCTAATTTGTTGATGGTTTCTCCTATCCCATGATGAAAGGGGAGGGGACTACAAATTGAGACTAGTCTGAGGAGCCAGTGTTCTTTGGTGGGGGGGGGGATATAAAAGGTCTCAATAATTCTATTAACCTTATGTTTTGCCCACTTTATTGATTTTGGTTGTGCAGGGTACTGGTTATGGCTCAGCAGATTTCTAATGTTATTTAGTTCCTGTTTGAAGTTGTCAGGTGTGGTGATTCTTAGGGCCCTTTAATTATACCTGTCAGTGATTACAGTGGATCATTTGTCTATGGGTTCCCTGAAAATGGTGGGAACCCATATATACATATGTTAACCCTCATTAATTGGATTAATAACCTGGACAAAAACAAACAAATTTAATGTTTTTGGCCAGGTTACTAATTTGGTTGTGAAAAGTGTTAAGTTCCCCTTCACAGTGACTCCAAACTAGGAAAAATATCATTGGGGGTTGGTGACAGATGAAGAATCTTTGAATGATGTTTTCTGTACAGTGAACAAAGTAAACGACTTAATTCTGGATGAATAAGACTAAAATTCACTTATGGTAATTATCAGGAAGTGCCAGCCTCACAGGATTGAAGTCATGAATTGTATAATGGTTTTGGGAATACATTGTGGTTAAGAGATTGTGGATAGCCGGGTGGGTAAAGTGCCTGTCTGGAAACCCAAGGTCGTGGGTTCTAATCCCGCCTCTGGTTTGGATCAGAGTAAAATGCAAAAACTTTGGGAGGTGCACTATGGCCACAGCCAATGTGCCAACAACTAAAAAAAAAAAGATTGTGGATAAAAGTTGAGACACTGTAAATTGCCCATTGTAATTTTTTTTACCACCAGACCTCTAACTTTGGGTCATTAAACTAGTGCTGATCCCATATTTGTTATGTTTCTACCCAGATCATGATGTGGTTTCATTACTTATTTTTTAAATACTTTTGGAATGGGGATTACCAGGTGATCAAGCAGAAGTGGCTACATTTTGATCATTAGGATGAAGTTTTTGGAATGCTATACTGGCAGACCCTGTATAACACGGTACTTCTACAACATGGTTTCACTCTAACATGATAAGTTGCGGCAATCCTTGCACAACAAGATACTTATATAACATGGTTAAAGAATTTTGGTAAACCTCGCATAATGGTATTTTTGTGCGGGGAAAACCCTGCTATCGTGTTGGCTGTAATTTTTCAACGTTTCCACTCTGAATCCCCGCTATTGACTTGCTAGTCAAAAAGAAATTAAGAAATCCCTGTATTTTATTTTGTTGGGAAATTCCCATATTATGTTCTGTGCTATTGAACTTGTGGAAAAATCTAGATTTCAAAGTTTTATTACTATTGGATAACAGCGGGCCATCCAAAAGATTTAAGTCATCCAAATGCTAAAGTTATGTTCCTACCACCATAGTTGTACTGGGTTAATACTTCTTTCATTCAGCCATTAGATCAAGACATTATATCCACCTTTAAAACCCATTCTATCAGAAAATCGTTATGATGGATTTTGGAAAAAATTGATTCCAAATCTATTAAAGTAATGGAGGCTTGGAAACATTTCTCAATTGTGGACTATCAGAATCATACATATCACTGAAAGAAGTAAAACTGTCAACATTAAATGCGTGTGGAAAAATGTATGGCCAGCATCAGTTCATTCGGGAAATATGATCTAACAAAATGCAATCTGAATAGAATCGGTGTGATAGTAGAACTTGCTATATCGGTAGGAGGGGAAGGTTTTGATGATATGACTACTGAAGTCATAGTGGGTAGCATTGATAAAAGCGCCCTTGCACACTGGCTGGAAAAGACCTGAGTTTGAATCCCATTGATGAAGGAAGCAATTTTTATGGGTCTTTTTTGCAATGTAGCTGAGTTAATCAGTTGAGGGGAGCATGGTTTTTTCTCCTGGAAACTAGTTTTTCGTCCAGCAAAACAAAATCGACCTCAGGACACATGCAATTTATAGACCATATACACAGCATAACATGGCCTTAGTTGCTGATGCCTCTAAAAAATAAAAGATGATTACTGAAGACATTCAGATCTTCAGTGAACTAATAACACAGTATTTATTTCCAATAGCATCAACACTGGAAAAAAAAAAACTTACAGGTACCTCACATCAAAATAAATAAACAACATTCAGCCCCAGGCTCTGCAACCGACTCACAATTCATTGCAGAATACAGATCTCTTGACATCACACATTTACACAACTTGAAGGATAGCCCAGTGGATAAGTGCCAGAATGCCCCCACCCAAGATCTGGGTTCAAGCCTGAGCAGAAAAAGAAATAGAAAAAAAAAATACGTAGTGCCATCTAGTAAGCAAAATAAATAAATTTTTTCACAGCCAATCACAAAGCCAGCCACCCTCAGCTCAACAGCCAATCACAGAGGAGCAGAATCAACAACAGACAGCTCCAGTGAAACCATGCTCACCTAATTTGCATGGTTTGGATCCCTGTCTTAACTAGTTATATCCATCAAAGATAATGCCTACCCAGACGAGAAAACCACGACCGCCATATCGATCCCTTTCAGTGACACCTGGACACAATCCAGCATAGCATTATTCTCATCATTTCTCGTGCATGCAGAACAGTCAGCACACACTCCCTCCAGGTCTTGACAGGAGTCCTCCCACTGTACCTGCAGGTGACTCACTGCAGGCTGATGTATCACCTGTCTAAGGGAACACCCACTACAATCTATGGACTCAACCTAGAACCAAACAACCGCAAAGCAGAAAATCAAAGAATCATGGCTCACATGTTACAGCTGTGGCAAGACAGATGGACAGCATCAAACAAAGGCGAAGTGACGAAGAAATTCATATCACTGGTTGCCAAGACGTATCCAAAAGCCGACCCCCATCCCGTGGTTTAACCCGGGATTAAATGCAACCTACTTACTAACGGGCCATGACCCATTCAAGGCAAAATTGAACATGCTGGGTTCAACATAACGGAGGAGCTAACTTGCACCTGCGGTCAAACATGCATCATATATGACTGTGAGTACTATGAGGAACACAGAAGAATGCTAATAACTAAAATAAAATACATACAAAAAACCAAGAACACCATCTCTTGAACACAGAAGACGACTATGTGGCTTTCAGCCGTTTTGCCCAAGTCTTTGACCAATGAAGAATGGAAATTGCCATCCACAATGAATAAAAGGAAAATGTATAATCGAAGAAAATCGACCACCCCACAAGACTGCAAAAAGTAAGAGGAAATCAAAATGCGCATGGAAGAAGACAAACCCGACCGAAGTGAGGCCACGAACGGATCAAAGGACCCTACAAAGATCAAAGTAAATAGCATGCAAACAAACCAAGTAACAAAAAATCTGGACTGGATATAAATGCAGGAACTACCTGCGGTATGCCATATGGCGGTCGGAATAGGACTCCCTAGTCCTATTCACCTTTAATTCCAAATCCCTAGGAAGAGGGGAGATGGTTTCCTGTTCCCTCCCTCCCTCCCCTGCCACTCTCTGCTTCTCTACTCCTGGTAGGGCATGGGCCTGCTCCACTGCTTTTGGGGACACCTACTCTATTGTCCCCATACTTCTGACTTTTCCCCCGGTCTTCAATCTCCCTCCCTCACTCTGTCTATTCACCAGTGCATGTCCCACACAATGTCAAAAATTAAATCATATTCAAACCGCGCACGCAAAACTCTTTTGGCTTTATATTTAACCTTTTTCAGCGATTATTTCCCCACAATTTTGTTTTTTAGGCCCTAGCCACTGAAATCTCAGGAAACTAGGTGGCAGGGCCTGCCAGAGTAAAATATCAACGACTGTGTACCGGGTCTGCCTCCACGAGGCTAAGTGTGGACAACATTGGGCTCCAGCAGGGGACTAGTGGCTAAATGGCCAGAAGAACAATGATACACAACACTACACCTACAAAATCCATACACTTTTAAATCTCTCGCCTTTACAGTGAACTCTTACACCTACAATGAAAGCAACGTGGAGTTGGGGGGAAACCCCTGGTGCACTTTTTTTCATCATTGGCGTTGTTTTTCGTGGACAACCACCACTGGACCTTTGAACAGCTGTACCTGTCGTTACAAAGGCCGACCACGCACGTGAGACGATGCTATGGGCGATACCAAACTCGGCAGCCACACTCCTCGCACTCCGACCATCCTCGAGCTTCCGAATTATTCGATCCCGAGTAAAGTCATCCAGATGTGTCTACTGGCCATTTTGTTGTCTGTAGCACTGTGTAAAACCAATCGAAAGTCTGAACAATCCTGCTCACCATTCGGTAATTTGCACGTAACTGCCGCTTTTATCTATTTATGTGAGCCCTCTCATCACGATTCAAATTTTTGCATGTGCACCAACTTTCTACTGAACGCCCACAGTTATGCAAATCGCCACTGGCTGTTTCGTTTGATTTTGTGGCTATAACCTTTAGAAATCGTGTTGGTCCTTAAGTTTTGCACACTAGTATAGTTGGGAATGACTACACTATACAGCCATTCAGCTGCTATACAACACAGATTACCAGAGGATCTACAAGGAGAACAATCTAACCACCAGTGAAAGAATAGCCTTAAAAATGTGAAGGAAGAGAGAAATACCCACATATCAAAAGCAGATAAAGGAAACTCCACAGTCATATTCGACAAGAAAGATTACATCGAAAAAGTCCAAGAGCTGCTAAAGGACACCAGCATCTACAAAGCATTAAAAACAGACCATAAATACAAAGAGAAAGAACTTGCAGAAAATTGAACCCCAACTGTTCTGAAGCGCCGTACCCGTTTGCAAATATAAAAGCGCACAAACCAGGATTACATACGTACACATACATATATAAACGACTTCATCCCATACGTGCCTCCAGGGCCTAGGCCCATATGCACTAATTCTCAAATTCCAAAGACCATGTATACAGCCTTTGATTTTAAAGTATGTATTGATAATCAACATATAATAATAAATAAAATAAAAAAATATATATATAAATAAATATATAACAATATCTCTTTCTAAAATTTCCAATTAAATCTTGGTTCAATATCAATAAAATTTCACATAATGTGCACTATAAAACAGAGCCGGTATATTAGGCCGTCGGCACTGGATAGCACATTGTGTTATCCAGTGCCTTTGATTGCTGTTCCTATACCTTGTGACAAAATACCTTTACTATCACTTAATAAAATGGCCCACATGTAATTTTTTTTCCTCTTTGCCCTTTAAATGTTTCTCAACAAAAGTTGAGAAACATTTAAAGGACACTCGACTTACAAACAAATCCGGCAAGGTATGCAAATCCAAATTAAAGGTCTCCCGTTCAAGTGTGCTGAGCAGATCTTCATAAAAGGGACAATAGAGCATGACACGAAAGCCAGTCTCCATCGCCTCACAGAAGCACAAGCCAGAAGGGACCAAACCAAACTGACTCAGCCTAGACATTAAGCCATGCCCACTCAGGAGGAAACAAGCACTCAAGTTGAACTGCAACCACGATCTTAATTTCCAATTCATTACGGAGGGAATAAAACCATAGATTTCCCTGCCTTTATCAGAGTCATTGCATCTAGTTATATAAATATTCATTAACTTAGCACTACCTAATTCATTTCACAAATATACGTGGTCTCAATTCTAATCTCAACGATGTCCATTTCCGCTTGCAGTCTGCCAAACCCCATGTACTTTTTTCTGACAGAATCTCAGTTATCGGTTGATTCAACTACTGCTCATCTCAGATGACCAAATTATTCGCTGTATGAATCCTTTCGCCTCAAAGGTGGTACTTGTGCATATGTCCGTTTTCATATTCCCTGTCAGAGACTTGGCAATTTGGAATCTCCTCAATTTGATCTTCTCTGGCTTAAAATCTCTCTACATCCTTGAGTCAAATTCATCTGTTGTCTCTACCGTTCTCCCAATTCCACTAATCACTTGGAGCTCTTTGACTTCCTCTCATTGTAACTTGACTTTCTCCAGTCTAACTTTCCTAACAGTGAGGTAATTTTCCTTTGTCATTTTAATTTTCACAACTCCAGCTGGTTTCCATTTTCTAGTCCCACCGACCCAGCTGGTTGAGATGCTGAGGCTTTTGCAATTACTAATGACCTTGCACAGATTGTTCATTTACCTACAAGAATACCGGACAACCCTAACCATTCAGCCAATACGCTTGATCTTTTTCTCACAAACAACCCTTCAAAGTACACGGTCGAAGTGAGAGGTCCTTTAGGCACTTCAGATCACAGCTTGGTGATTGTCTCTTCTCCAATGGAACCTTTATGTCATGGCTATTCCCAACCTCGTGCTGTTTGGCATTACAAGAATGCAAAATGGGATGACCTGCGAGACTTCTTTTATTATTTTCCTTGGTTGGATTACTGTTGTCAAAACTTCTGATGTCAAAGTTTGTTCAGATCGTATCAGTGAAATTACTCTTGCAGGAATGGAATCCTTCAGCCCAAAGACCACTTGACCACTTAATTCTCTAGTCGGGCAAAGACAACTTAGTTGATTTCAATCCTTCTAAAACTTAGATTTCTCTTATATCTCGCAAAAAGGATTCTTCTTCTCCTATGCTTATCTTTAGTGACACTCTGATTTCTAGGTAAAATGATATATCTCTTTTGGGGATTACCCTGAATTCTAATCTCTCTTGGCACAAACACATTACAAATATTACGTCCTCTGCATCTAAAAAACTTGGTTTTCTTTTTCGCTCTCGGTGTTACTTTTTTTCCAAACAGCTGCTCACTCTGTATAAATCGCAAATCCGCCCTGCCATGGAATATTGTTCCCACATCTGGGGGTGGAGCCACTAAAACTTCTCTCAGGCTTCTTGATTCCATTCAGAAGAGGGCAGTTAGGTTAATTAATGATTCATCTCTAACAGAGTCTCTCCACTCGCGCTCTCATAGATGTACTGTTTCTGCTGCATGCCTCTTCTACAGATACTTCCATGGGCACTGTTCTTCTGAATTAGCTTCTATAATTCCGGCTCTCTCTTTCAAAACAGTCCAAACACGTGCCGACACCAGCCGACATCCATTTACTGTCCAACTTCAAACGCACAGAACCAACTTTTTATCTTCCTCGTTTATTCATTGAGCTGTCGTTTTCTGGAAAGACCTTCCTTCGTATGTATTTCCTGAAATTTACAGTCAACAGAAGTTCAAGTCCAATGTCAACAAATACCTTCTTTCGTCTTCTAAATCTCCAACCCAAGCACAGTACAAAGTACTATAGGTTCTAATAAAGCTCGTGTTTGGGGTTTACATAAAAAAAAATGTATCCCTGGCTCTGGACCACAAACAGCCACCTCTCAAGCACCGCCCCACCCTCCGGGCATGACCAAATACCTAAAATCCCCGCGGGGATGCCTCTTCTAAGACAGTACCTTAAGTCTGCACGGTTTACCAATAAATTCGCAGGAATAGAGTGGGCTAGTAAATCGGAATGTCTTATAATGGGGGATTTTAACTTCCCAGATATTGACTGGAACTTGTGGGTTGGGCACTCACACACTTGTCAGACTTTTGTGGATTTATTGGATGATTGTTTTCTGCAGCAGCATATTCGAGAGGCAACCAGAGAAAGTAATATGTCTTGATCTGGTTATCAGCAGTGATCATTCATGTATTAGGAATTTGCAGATAAAAGAACCACTAGGTGGCAGTGATAACAGTGTCCTGACGTGGGATTTACTTTACCATGAGGGGTAAAGGAAAGGGTTTTTGCTTCCGTGAAGGCGAGTACAGTGGTCTCCGACAGTTTTTAAATTCTGTACAGTGGGATCAACTGACGATGTTACCAACAGTAAATTCTAAGTGGGAAGCATTCAAGGAATTAATCGTGGATGCTACTAAAAGTTTCATACCTATTAAGAAATATTGTTCAAGGTTTAGGCCTAAATGGTTGTCAAATGAACTAATGAGACTCGTAACAGAGCAGAAAAATGCATGGGATGCATATAAATTATCAAGCAACTCAGAAGCCTATGGCAAATATAAGTTAATCTGTAATCAGGTCACAAAGGAGGTTGGCAGGCGAAGGCAGATTACGAGAAATCCTTGGCAAAAGATGCTAAGAAAAACAGCAAGAATTTCTTTACTTATATAAACTCTAAAAGGAAGGGGATGAATCTGATTGGTCCACTTGACATCGATGGTTCGATTGTTGATGATCCTGCTCAGATAGCAAACAAACTGAAGGAGTATTTTGCATCTACATTCACACGTGAGGAATTATTAAGGTTTGAAAATGGCAGAAGGTTATCAAATTGTAGCAGGATACTTAATGATTTTGTAATAACTGAGAGCAAAGTGGAAGAGAAATTGTTGAAGTTAAACGTAAGAAAAGCACCTGGGGTGGATGGGATCTATCCAGTTATATTAAAGGAGGCGGCAAAGCAACTAAGTAAACCGTTAGCCATAATTATGAGAGCATCCTTGGACTCACGGGAGGTTCCCACGGACTGGAGATGTGCAAATGTATCCCCAATTCACAAAGTAGGATCGAAGGGTGACACGAGTAATTACAGACCAGTTAGTTTAACTTCTGTTCCGGTTAAAATAATGGAGTCGTTGGTTAAAGATGCATTGCAGGATCATCTCGACAAGACTGCAGCAATAATTCAGACACAGCATGGGTTTGTTAAGGGAAAGTCTTGTCTGACAAATTTGATAGGATATTATGATGTGGTTACAAAGGAACTGGATGCAAAAAATAATTTTGATATCATATATTTGGATTTCAGGAAAGCTTTTGACACTGTTGCGCATGGAAGACTATTGTACAAATTGGAGCAGAATGGAATTAAGGGTAAGTTGCTACCATGGATAAAAGGACGGTTAAGTGCAAGAAGACAGAGAGTGGTAATCAATGGGTGCTGCTCTTCTTGGACTAACGTTATTAGTGGAGTCCCACAGGGTTCGGTGTTAGGTCCACTGTTGTTTTGTATATTTATCAATGATATTGATCAATGTATATCAGGCTTAATGTCGAAGTTTGCAAATGATACAAAGGTTGGCAGGGTTGTTAATGACAGTAATGGCAGTGTGCTACTGCAACAGGATCTAGATAATTTGGGCAGATGGGCTAAGAAGTGGCAACTGAAGTTTAACCTTGACAAATGCAAAGTACTGCATATGGGTAGAAGTAACTCCAAAGAAACGTTCCAACTGTGTGGTACTACACTTAAGGTGGTAGAAAATGAAAAAAGACCTGGGAGTAATTGTGCACTCAGATATGAAGTTCTCTGAGCAATGCAGACAGGCTGCCAGGACAGGTCATGGGGTTTTGTCAATGATATATAGGAATTTTGCTAGCAGGGAAAAGGAGGTGATTGTCCCTCTGTATAAGGCAATGGTCAGACCACACCTTGAGTACTGTGTACAGGTCTGGGGGACCTGATTTCAGGAAGGATGTATATTTACTTGAGCGTGTACAGAGAAGGGCAACAAGATTGGGGAGGGGAATTAAGGGATCCTCTTACCAAGAGAGGCTAAAGGGCTGCAAATTGCAGTGGCTGGAGACTAGGCATCTGCGCGGTGATCTGATTGAGGTATATAAGGCCTTGAATGGGTTGAGCACGCTGAATTCTGATGGGATCCTTCCACTTGTTCAGATTACGAACCTATGGGGGCATAAATTCAAACTAAGAAAAGACAGATGTAGAACAGATGTGTGGAAATTTGCCTTCAGCCAGCTGGGACAAACTTCCATCTGTCGTTGTGGAAGTTGATAGGTTGAATAAATTTAAGGAGGAACTGGACAGGCATTTGGAGGGAATGGTGTGATTTTTTTTTTTTTTTTTTTTGGCTGATGCTGCATAAGCTCATACATTTGCTTTCTTCATCACATGCCCCTACTACTACTACTACTACTACTACTATCTTCCCAGATATTGCATTCAGAGCGTCGGTAGAGACTGTACGGCGGGCCCTGGTGATACCTAGAAGAGTCAACTTTTGGGCAGACATTAAATAGTTTTTAATTACAACTTTAATCACTTTATGATACCAATCTCCTGCAGCATATGTAATAATGTGGACAAATACACACTCATAAAGCATATTTAATGATCGACCTTTGATTCCCCATTTCACCCTTATTACTCTGCGGTGCTTGGCATAAAGGAGTAATTTTTTGTTTTAGATATATAACATGTTTTGTTTAAAAGGAGCGCTTTTCGAAACAAACACCTAGGTTCTTGACGGCACACACACATTCCTCAAAGAGACACCTCCGCTTCGAATAGCGGGAGGCCTCGCCCTTCTTGGCTTTCCCTTCAACAACATAGTAACAGTTTTGTCTTTGGAAATATTAAGCTTGTGCAAGGAACTCCAATTCAACAGATCCTGTACAGGGCATTGGCCCTTTCTTTCATATCTCTCCTGGAGTTATGGGAACCAGCAAAACTAAATCATCGGCGTAGGCGATGGGCTGTGAGACCCCTATGTCACGCTCTTAAAATTCATGTAATACCACGTTCCACATGAACGGGCCGACGAACGACCCCTGCGGGCATGCCCGTTCTACCTGAAAAATCTCCTCCTCAAGAGAGGACCAAACAATTACGCTACGGTTCGAAAAGTAATCCCGCAAGATGTCATATAAGTCCCCGGGACAGAGGGCAGTTCTGGCCCTGCAGAGGATGTTTCCCCACCACAGACATTAAACGCATCGCTAAAGTCCACATATAAGCCGAGAACATATCGTCTTGATTTCCCCTGTACAGTAGTAATAAGTTTACGTATCGCATCGTCGAGAGGCCTTTCTTAAAACCATATTGTTTACTTGAAGAAAGAGGTAAATTTTCATATTTAAACCGATACCTGGAAATTATCAGCTTCTCGAAAATATTTCCCAAGATTGGTACCAAAGCAATTTGGCGATATGACGTTGGCTCACTCAAGGGTTTTTCAGGATCATTCTTAGGACCACGGTTTTCCACAATTTTGGAAAAACTCCTAGTAGGCACGTATGGTAAAGATCTAACATTATATCCGGGAACATAGAATAAAAATGTTTTGCAACATGTGTCTCAATAAAGTCGATCCCCGGCGCCTTACCCTATTAACAGCATCGTCTAATTCAGGTCGAGTAAACGGGGATTCTCTCTCATTAGAGATATATTCCTGAATCGCTACCTCAATGGATCTCTGCAAGTCAGTATTCATCTCCTTATTATCTTTTAAAAACAATTCTGAGAAGTCCCGCCGGACAGGTCACCGCATCCTCCTGGTTCCCATTCAGTACAGAACAAGCAATATTATCTAATACTAACTTCTCAGTGATAACCTTGTAGACAGGGCCCCAGGGGTCTGCATTTCCAACCTGTTCAACAAATGATTGCCATGCAAGTCGCTTATATTGTTTAATATTTAATGAATATTCATTCTTTTTAACTCTATAGCTTTGTTTTAATTCCATGATTAAATCAGAATTAGCTATTCGTCTTGCCCTCTGAAATTTTTGTTGTAGCAGACCTTACCCTACGTTTTAATTGATCTAAATATGAATTCCACCACGGGACAGATTTAAAACACTTCTTTTTTTCTACTCATCAACTTCTGATTTGCTGACTTTAAAATGTTAGTTAAGATTTCTGCCTTTTGGGCAGCACCACATAGAGCCCAGTCCACAACGCCACTGATTTGATCCTGAATATAGTTAACAAATCTATCCCAGTTCATAGATCTAATATTATACCTACTAGTCTCCAGCCAGGCACGAGGCAGCCCAGCCCCACAATAATCAAAAGAAATGCCCCTGTGGTCGCTTGTAGTTAATGCACCATGAATATTACCTAAAATAGCACTGGAATAAACAGTAATATCAATGTAAGATTCGCCATGCAGTGAGGAGAACATAGGAAGCTGCTGCCGATTATTGATGACGCCCCACCCAGCAGACCAAAGGAAATCCTCAATCTCCTGTCCTCTTTCATCGGTATTCCCAGCTCCCCAGAGTGTAGAGCTATCGTTTGCATCCGCCGCAACAATCACAGGCTACTCCCGCAGGACACCCTCCACCTTTTCCATATATTTTATATACGGGTCAATAATATCACTATACTTACAGTAAAGGGACACCAGGTACACAGACCAGTAGGTGTCATTATTTCACAACGTGCCCCACAATCAAAACACATGGTTGTAATCATGGTACCCACTAACCGTGGATTTATAGCTATTACAGCAGCAAGAGACATGTCTCCACTTTGTATGATTCTGTATGTACACGAATATCCTGGGTACATATAGAACCTTTAAAGGTATAAGGTTCCTGCACAAGAATAATGTCATAGGATCCCTCCTCCACCACCCTACACAGCTGAGATGCCACATCTTTTGCCTGGTGAGCATTTATTTGATGAATCTTTAATACAAATAAGCAGTGCTTTTTTATTTGGTTCCAATGCTTTAACATATTCGGTGCATTGTTCATTTAGTGCACTATGCTCAGCGGAGGCTTTCTTACGCCAACAATTGACACATTTCGCAGGCTGCAATTTTTTGGAACATTCCTTAAATGAGTGACCCTGTGCACTGCAGTGTCCACAGAAAGTTTCGTTCCTAAAATATTTTGCAATATGTCTGTAGGCCAAACACATAACATTGGGTTACTATTATAATGTCCCACACCCGGCAGGAGTCACAGTTATTAAACAGCCTACCAGTATTTAACAATAGTCTGTGGATATGTCCAGACATTTGTAAAATCTAATTAGTTGTAAATTTTCCTTTAACTTTATTAATAGAAAAACGGAAACATCTTTCAACACTTGATCTTTAGTAATTTAATATTCACTCAAGTTCCTTTTCCATATTTGTTCAATTAGTTGTTCTTTAGTTACTTCTTCACTATCGTCAAAGACTAGCAGCTTGGGTTTCATTCTCTTAGGTTTCTAGGGAGTCATACCAAGATCTTTAAATTTAAGACATCCTTTAATTTTCCCAAGGTCTCGGTCTGAATCCGTCTCTATAATAACATTCCTATCCTTCACTGCTCTTACACTTTTAACTTTAATGTCTTGCAACGTTGGTGTCACTGTTTTCAGTAACTCTTGCTTTATGTCTTCGTTGAAATTTCTAATAATGATAAAAAATTATCATTATTAGAAGTTTCAACAGCAATCTTTGGTTGTCTTACTGTATCTTGTTCTTTTGGCACAACTTGGGCATATGTCTTCTGAGAATCCTTCTTTTTCTCCTTTTCTTCCAATTTAGTTTCTACAACTTTATTCTGAATTTGTAAATCTATTATTGTCAATTCTAATCTATCCCAAAGATCCAATATTTGCGTAGTCACAACACTAGGAATATTATAATCTTTTCTAAGAAGTAATTCTCTTAGTTTTAACTTGCAGTTCTTTATTTTAACCTTTCCATCTAAACCTAATATTCTGTCTACTGCCATATCCAAGGAAATATCACTTGAGCTTTCCAAATCTTCTCTTACACGATTAGCCGGTCTATTTTCCTATATCTGCCTGGCTTTCTGAGAGTTTCTGACTTATTAATTCTAAATACATTACTTCCAGTTGAACACTACATTCTTTAATGTTTGGATTACCCTTAGCTTTAGAAATTTCTCCAGGTTTCTTTGTTTCAGTTTCTGCTTTTTTGGATACCACATTTACTTCCTTACTAAACTTAACCTGTTCTAACTCCTCTTCAGACCTATCCACATATTCTACAAGACTTTGTTCATTACTGCCGCCATCAGATAGTAATAGACACATGGCACAGGATTCCTTGCTAGACCCATAATCAGTGGTAGACACCACCCCAGGCAGAAAATATCAAAATGGTTGACATAAGCCCTCTCCCAAACATCGCCAATGAACCAGATATTGTTGAAAAACAGCCAAGGTTTAATCTCCAGACTTAAGAACGTAGACGTCACCAATGATGATAGCTTGATGTCGTTCGACATAGACTCCATGTTCACCACCATACCCCTAGAAGAAGTCATAACATGCCTCCTTCAAGCAACAGACAGCCACATCCTTTGGATACCCAAAAACCACTACCAACCTCAGAAACAATAGATCTCATAGATATTTCAATAGGAAACCCTACTTCACCTTCAACGGAGGAGTCTATACGCAGATTCTGGCCCCAGCATGGGAAACGCCCTCTTTACTCTCATGGCAGAAATATTTATGGCAAAATTTTAAGGTTTCTTGGAAACCAACAGAAAAAAAACAACTAAATTTTGGAGCAGGTAGGTCGATGACATTATAGTTATCTGGAACCATGGAACAGAAAACCTACAAAAATTCTTTGAAGCTCTCAACAAAAACCACCAAAAAATCTAATTGAAAATGAAAATAGAAAACAACAGCAGCCTTAATTTCCTGGGCATCCTGTTCACCCCCCCCCACCAGGGCTACAGATGGGAGTTTACAGGAAGCCCACTGACACTGGAATCATTAAACTACAAATCCTGCCATCCTTTCTCAACAAAAATGGCTGTTCTCAAGCCCTTCATCTAAGGGCTTTCAGAATATGTAAAGAAGATAATGTACAACAGGGACTACAAACAATAACAAGGATTGCCATGAAGAACAGATTTCCTCTACACGTTATCAACAAAATCATAGAAGATACCTCGAAGACAGTCAGACAATCCCAACCCAGCAGGGGCAGTAGACCATATGCATACTTTACATACCATCAGTGAGCACGAAAATAGCAAAAGAAGCCAGAAAATTTGATATCTTCATCTTTTTCAAGGGTTCAGCTTCCATTAAGTAGCTCTTAAAACAACAGCCCAATAACGCCTATAATCCTAGAGGTTCTATCTATAAAATAGACTGTAGGTGTGTGGGTATATATATATATATATATATATATATATATATATATATATATATATTTTCTGTTTATACTCCGGCACGACAACCAAGTCAGTCCTATATATATATATTTGTATATATATAGGAGAATCATACAGACGTATAAACTGCAGAATCAAAGAACACAAAAAAAAGATGTACAATATGGAAGAGTTCTAAAATCTATATGCTATATGTCATATTGTGAAATTATTTATGACTGGGTTGTCAGCTGTTATACCATTAGGGTAACCAACTACCTACCCACACACCGATGAACAGCTAAAAATCAGTGCAATGGCCGTTTTGATGGTGTTGACTCAGAATGAGAATAAGTAACAATATACTTCTCTATTGGGAAAGCGTTTCCTATTCGAAGTATAAACTAATGAGTGTAAGTAAAATGGAGATGTGCCTCCTTGGCTTTCCTTGAGGCAAAACTTACCTTCTTCTTTCCGCTAACTCTTAAGCTTTTCTCCAACTTTTAGGCGCCGGTAGGGTAAAAAGGTATTAATCTCTACATATATACCCTGAAACGGCCATCTGGGAGATGGTATCCACTGAGAATTAGTAACAATAGTCTTCTCTATTGAGGTAGTGTTACTTCTACAAAGTGTAACCGAATAGGCAATTCGTGAAGGTATTCACAGTATGAGATGTAATGATGCGATGAGACTAGAATAACTTCGGTTAATTTATACTGAAGATCAGGGGCGTATTCAGGGGTGGGCGATGGGGCATATGTCCCCCTTAACGAAAAATTTGAAATAAAAAAAAAGAACGCAGGAGGCGTTCTAAAAAAATAATAAAATGCCTGGTCACTATGCCACGATGATATTAGGATTTGGTCTCTATGCCCCACCTCGCTTACGATGATACCTGGATACGCCACTGCTGAAAATATAAAGTAAAAAAAAAAGAAGAAAAGAAACAAAGAGGCATATTGCTTTGTAATTTTGTAAATTGCTTCTATTCATACATTATCTATGGGATTTTAACGCAAGATATCTTGGATTAGCTACACATTTACGCACAAAATTAATGTGGCGGATTTAGCGTATTTTGCGTATTTTGACGACCTGCCGAAGAGTTTTTTTTTTTTTTTTTTTGCAATGAAAACAGTTCCGCGGAGTCTCAGTTTGTACATTGAATGTGCATTGCGATGTTTGTTGTATTCAATGTTACTACTCATAACTTTTATTGATTTACCGTGTTGATTGCATATATTTATATATGTGTATTAGTAAAGTGGTGTTATTTCAATGTGTATTGTAAATTGGCAAATTGTGGAATGACTTTAATTTTGATTCTGTTCATACCAGGTGAGTACTGTTCTAGAGCGTGATAATGTACTATGGATATGTATTCTAACTAGATAAATACCTGTCGTGCACGTGAAAAAAAAATCGTGTTTATTTTATGAGACCCAAAAAAAAAAAAGGAAGAAGAAAAGTAGTTGGTTGGTTTTCCAATGAGTTTATTTGTGGTGCATTTGGATCGATTACGAAAGATCGCAAGTAATACGAGCATGGTTCGGATGAAAACTGAAAAGTTAAATGGTTTTCATGCCTCATTAAGATATATTGTCATTTCATTATTTTTAAGCATAGACTTCTCCATTTGCAGAATATATGTTATCAATCGCGAAACTGATGCATAGTTACTGTCAGAGAAAAAGTTTCGTTTTATTGGTTTTTTGACATCACCAAAGTGGAATTGTTTTCTCCCAAACGCCACCGTATGGGCAGAAATATAATATTTATTTTTTTCTGTATCTGGAGTTAAATTAAAGTATTAAGGAGAAATGTTTTCGTACTTCAAAATATAGATATTGAATGGGGTTTGCAGTTGTGAACAAATATTGTCATGTAAACGTATCTGATCGTGTGGTCGTCCAGAAGTATAAACAGAAAATTTATTTTTTTAAACAACCCCTTTCAAGATTAACCTTGACATTTGGACCTCAGGCATCAGGTGACTCTTAAACATATTATAGTATGCAGCACTATTGAGAGATGTTCCCATCTTCATACATTGTCAGAATAATCCCATTTGCTTTCAGGCTTAAATTAATAAATCAATGCCTCATCGTCATCACTGTATATATAGTCCAGGAAATCAGTCACTTCAGCTTCTTACCAAGCTATCCACACAGCACACAACAACAACTTGCTACTGTTTAAGGTGCTTGAGTGGCTCAGCAGACAACCAAAGAAATCCTTAAATGAAGGCAATCAAACAGTTTGAGGACAGATGTTGCAAGAGGGTATAACAATGTTTTAAAAATTGAAGTTTCTTGCATTTTCAGTGTAAACAAACAACCTTCATAAATTAATTGACAGTCATAAACATAAATCATAAACAACCTTCATAAATCCCCCTCAACCACCCCTTTAAGATAAAGGGGTGGTTGAGGACACAACGGTTTATTATTTATTTATTTTTTATATAAAAACCCCCAAACGTGAGAGGTATTAGAACCTATAGTACTTAGTATTGTGCATGGACTGAAGGTTGAGGTGAAAAAAGATACTTGTTAGCATTAGACTTGAATTTCTGTAGATTATAATTTTCAGCAAATATGTATGAAAGAAGGATTTTCCAGAAAACAAATGTTGAATGAATAAATAAGGAAGAAGAATAAGCTGAATTCTGAATAAGAAGAAGAATAAGCTGAAGAAGAAGAATAAGAAGAAGAATATGCTGAATAAGCTTGCTTTCTTGCATCGTATGCCTCTACTAATGCTAATGCTAAGAAAAGTTGGACAGTAAAAGGATGTTGATTGGTTGCTGCATATGTTTGGATTGCTTTGGAAGACGGAGCGGAAATTATAGAAGCCAATTCAGAACAGTGCCCATGAAAGTATCTATAGAGAAGACATGCTGCAGAAGCAGAATGTCTGTGAGACAGAGAGTGGAGAAACTATTAGAGATGAGTCATTAATTAACCTAACTACCATCTTTTGAATGGAATCAAGAAGCCAGACAGAGGTTTTTGGGGGAACCTCCCCAGATGTGGTGAAAGAGAAAACCCAGTTTTTTAGAGGCAGAGAAATCAATATTTGTAATGTGCTTATGCCAAGAAAGATTAGAAGTCAGGGTAATCCCCAATAGAGGTATATGATCTTGCCTAGAAATCAGTGTCATCGAAGATGAGCATAGTAGTAGAAGAATCCTTTTTGCAAATCATAAGACAGGACCGAGTTTTAGAAGGATTGAAATCAACTAAGTTATCTTTCCCACATTGGAGAATTACCTGGGGATCAGCATTTAAGGAATTTGAAGTGGATATTTGAGAAGTTTCAGATGTTTTCGCATGGTAGAGTGCAATGTGCTATCATCAGCAAAACTATGGATAGGATTTCCAGTCAATGAAAGAAGGTCTCTAATATACAAGAGGAAAAAATTATTATTATTATTAGCTATATGGTGCAAGGAAGCCTAAGGCTTATGCTGCACCAACCAAAAAAAAAAAAAAAAAATTTCCAAGTTACCCTGAGAGAGAGAGAGGGAGGAATCACCAAGAAAGAGAAGAATGATGATATCCAGCTCAGGACCCTGTGTGTGCTAGTCCCATACTCACCAGATGTGAGCCCCCTTGCGATGGGAGAAAGAACTGAATCGTGGGAAACACCAGCATTAGTGGAGAAGTTAAGAGGACAGAGAGTCATCTACCATCACTTGCAGTGAGTGTTCAGAGAGAAAACTGGATACCCAATTACAAAAACAGTTGGCAAATCATAAGATGGAAGATTATTTGGAAGACCTTTATTCCAAACACGATCAAAAGCTTTTGAAATGTCAAGAGCAACTGTTTAGTTTCACAAAACTTTTCTATTGAATTTGTCCACAGATGGATAATATAAGCCAGAAAATCACCAGTGGATTGATACTGACGGGATCCATACTGGCAATCAGATGGAAGATTTTTAGATAGTTTAAGTGTTGGTGGTTAATTGATTTCTCCATTACTTTACAATAATAGAAGTAAGTACAATGGGACGATAATTGGATGGAAAGAATTTGTCAACCTTTTTAGGAACTGGCTAGATATGGGAAAATTTCTAAGTAGAAAGGAAAAACACCTTTGGAAAAAGAAAGCAAAAAAAGGCGACACAAAACAGGATTAAGTTGAGGAGCATGAGTTTTGAGAATAAGTGGAGAAATACCATCAGGACCTGGAGCTTTCTTAGTATCAAGATTGGGCAAAGGTAAAGAAAGCCAGCGCGAGAACAATGAGAAATGTTGGATAACTTACGTGGAAAATTAGTTTCCCGATACGGCACTCCAGCGCTGCTCGCTTGGTAAACAGACGTTAGGTATTATCGGTCTGGGGCAAAGTCAAGAACGATATATTGATAGACAGGTAGGCATGGCAAACGATGTGCTGATTGGTGCACGAAGACAACACACGATAATATCGGTTTAGTATCACTTTAGTAGCACTCAGCACTAATGGTAACTTGCCCTAATGAACGCTTTCCATAATGGTGAAAAAAGGTCAGGTTACCTCCAATTGAATCGCATGGGAGCTTGAACCCCTCCCGAAATGGAGGGATAACCTAACCTTTTTTCTTTAGAATCATGGGTTTATTTTCCTTACAAATTTCTTCTATCTTTAAAAGATTCATCGCTACTATTGCCTGTTTACCGTTCATCACAAAACTATTCTGCACCGTTCTTTACTCATAAATACACATTATAATGCCAGCCAATGACTGTACAGTAGTTTGTCGTCTGTCGTGCCCACCACCAATCATTTCGTCGTTTGCCATGCCTACTTGTCAATCAATACATCCTCCTTCATTTCAGTTCCAGACCGATAACACCTCCCGTCTGTTTACTGAGTGAGCAGGGCTAGAGTCCGGTGTCGGGAAACTAATTTTCTGCATAGGTTATCTGATGTTTCTTGACGTTCTCGTGTTGGCTTTCTTTACCTTAGCCCAAAATTGTTCAAAATCATTCTGATATCCTTTTGACTGAAGACCACAGGAGGCATTGAATGGAGTGTATTGGGAATGGTAGTAGGTGGTTTACCAACACACACCAGTTAGAAGAAAAGCAGGATGCTAGCAGGTTAGCTTTGGCTGAAGTGGCAATAGAACCATCTAGTCGTGATAGAGATGGGAATGGAGATGGACAAAAGTTGCAGCCAATAGCTTTGGCAACGATCACAATGCTTGATTGCCTGTTGGCAATCAAGCATTGCTTCATATGAAACAACTGCTTCATAATTGTTGTGATCTTTGGTGTAGGCAGAAAATGAACCAGGAGATTTGGATATGAGTCACTTGCGATATGCAATATTCTCATCTTAAACAGCCTAAGCACATTTATTGGAAAATCTAGGTTTATGAAGAAAACCAAGTTGACATCAGAAGATTTGGAAACAAGCCAATTACAATGTGCAACATTCTTCTCTTGAACAGCCTTAGCACATTTATTGGAAAACTAAGGTTTAGATAAAGGACAAGATTTTAAAGCGGAGTGTGGAATGAAGGACTCCATTCCTACAAGAATAATTTCACTGACATGATCTGAGCAAATGTTGACAGCAGAAGTTTTGAAACAGTAATCCGACCAAGGAAAAAAAGAAAAGAAATCTTGCAGGTCATCCCATTTTGCATTCTTGTAATGCCAAACAACACGAGGTTTGGAATACCCATGAGATAAATGCTCCATTGGAGAAGAGACAATCACCAATTTATGATCTGAGGTGCCTAATGGAACACTCACTTCGACCGTGTACTGAGAAGGGTTGTTTTTGAGAAAAAGATCAAACGTGTTGGCTGTATGGTTAGTGTTAGGATTGTTCGGTATTCTTGTAGGTAAATAAGCAATCTGTGCTAGGTCTTTAGTAATTGCAAAACCCTCAGCATCTCGACCTGCTGGGTCGGTGTGACTAGAAAACGGGTGCCGACCGGGCTAGCCGAGTGGGTAAAGTACCTGCCCGGCAACTCAAAGGTCGCGGGTTCGATTCCCGCCTCGGGCTTGGATCAAAGTACTGTACTGCAGAAACCTTGGGAGGTGCAATATGGCCACAGAAGCCGATGCGCCAACAACTACCAAATCAAAAAAATCAAAACTAGAAAACGGAAGCCAGCTGGAGTTGTGAACATTAAAATCACCAAGGAAAATTACCTCACTGTTAGGAAAGTTGGACTGGAGAAAGTCAAGTTGCAAAGAGAGGAAGTCAAAGAGCTTCAAGTGATTTGTGGAGTTAGGAGTACGGTAGAGACAACAGCTGAATTTGACACAATGAGGTAGAGAGATTTTAAGCCAGAGAAGATCAAAAGAGAGGAGATTTCAAAATTGCCAAGTCTCTGACAGGAAATATCAGAACGGACATATGCACAAGTACCACCTTTGAGGCGAAAGGAATCATACAGCGAATAATTTTGGCAACTGAGATTAGCAGTTATTTGTTATTTTTGTTAGTTATTTGGTTTTTAGGAGCATTAGCAACTAAGGCCATATTGCTCCAGGATATGCGGTGGTCATTCCCTGACCTTTCCGCATCCTCCGTATTTGGTGGTGACGGGCTCGAACCCCGGTCTAATCAAGAAGCGTGTGCTACGCACTGCTACTCCTTCCCACTGGTTACGGAGGCATACACACTACTTGGAATCTCTCGAGTCGTGTTTGTTCACACCTGGATAGTCACATTCAATATGCTAGCTGCCGTATTTTATATACATGCAATAGCATTATTGATGGCATATGATACAAGGAAGCAAGCGTTTACAGCATCCATTCCCTCCAAAAAGTTTGACTAGTTTTTCCTTAAATTTATTTAACCTATCAACTTCCACGATGACTGACTGATGGAAGTTTGTTCCACCAATCAACCACCTGCTGGCTAAAGGCAGATTTCCGCACACCTGTTCTACACTGTCTGCCTAACTTTTCTAGATCTTGTTGCAGTAGTTTACTGTCATTGCTGCAGTTAGCAACCCTGCCAACCTTTGAATCATTTGCAAACTTGGATGTTAAGCCTGATATACCTTTATCTATATCATTGATAATTAAAGAAAACAACAATGGGACCAACACCAAACTCTGGGGAACTCCACTAATAGCATTAGTCCATGAAGAGCAGTGTTCATTGATTACACTGGTCAACACATAAAATGTTACGAAAACGAAAATACCCAATTTTGATTAATTTTATGCTGCTGAACACGAAAATCACATTAAAATTTTCAATTGGCTCTTGTTTTCGGATTACATTTGGGGGCCTCATATTAGTGAGTTACTCTACATTATCAACTACGGCTCTCGGCAAAATGCATGACAACACCGCAGTTTCAGTACCACCACACTCTTATCACGTGATCAGCAACTGTTACCTCGCTCTGCATCACGTGATAAGTTGTTGCTTCAAATGAGTCTTCAACTCTATTGCAATAATCCTTGATTATTGTTAGGTACTGGGTTTGTTCTGGTGATTTGTTCTTGGTTAACAGTTGTTCTTTGTGAGATTCCTACTTTTTGCACAGTATTTGTGTTGTGTAAGATTAATATGCCCCGTAATTGTGTGAATAGTCCGGATGACTTCTGTTACGCATATGGAGAAGTCACATTAACTTCAATAAAGCGTCCCTTAACTTGAGCCATAAAAAAGGCTTCGTCTTGTACTTTGGGTGTAAAATAGGCTACTAGGACAAGAAATGGGCTCCACACATGATGCCCTACCTGTTCATCAAAACTCAATGAGTGGGCGAATTGAAAGGAATGTTTTGTGCCTTTTACAGTGTCCATGATATGGAGGGGGGGCTAACAAATCACGCCACAGACTGTTACTTCTATATGGTGCCTCCTATTAGAAAAGGGATGACAATGAAGAAAAAGTGGACAGTGACGTACCCAAATATATATAACTGCAATTCGTCTCGTGCCTCATGATGAAGTACTATCTATTCCTGAACCACCCAACCGTTTTTCTGTACACTCTGATGAAGATGAAAATACTTATGAACATCAAGTTGATATACACAAAGAAGTACAGCAGCTGTGTGTATCAAGGGATCCACCATTTTGTCCAAACCTTTTTTCTTCAGAACCACATAAGATCACAGAAAGTGAGCTTAAGACCGCATCAGGGATGATCTTGAACTGCCGAAGAATAAGGCAGAGCTTTTGGCCTCGAGGCTACAACAGTGGAATCTTCTAGATCATTCTGTGAAAGTGATAATTTCGTACTTGAAATAAAGACTATGATAAATTCTATCAAACAGAAGGTGAACTCACTGTTGTAAGGATTTTGATGGTCTAATGGCAGCAATGAACATGAGGCATGTTCCTGAAGAATGGTTTGTTATTTTATTTGTTTTTTTTTTTTTAGGAGCATTAGCAACTAAGGCCATATTGCTCCAGGGTTATGTGGTGGTCATTCCCTGACCTTTCCGCATCCTCCGTATTTGGTGGTCATGGGCTCGAATCCCGGTCTAATCAAGAAGCATGTGCTATGCGCTGCTACTCCTGCCTACCTGGCTACGGAGGCACCACCTGAAGAATGGGGACTATTTATAGACGCTTCTAAGGTAAACCTTAGGGCTGCATTACTACACAATGGAAATATGCTGCCTTCAATACCTCTTGCATATGACATCTACAAAAAAGAAACATTTGTAAAAGAATAAGAGAAGTTTACCTCAATATGATACGTAGAACACTTCCGTATGATACTCTCCAGAAAAAAAATCGAAAATATTACATTACAATAAAAAAATAATTAAAAATCAATTTAACACAATTAAAAATTAAGTAAAAAATTAATTAAAAGAATTTAATGAAAAAATTACAAAACGATTTTCTTTCCTCAATGAAGAAAAATCATTCAAGGAAGGAAATCGTTTTGCAATTTTTTCGTTAAATTCTTTTTATTAATTTTTTACTTAATCTTTAATTGTGTTAAATTGAGGAAGGAAAGTCATTTTGCAATTTTTTCGTTACATTCTTTTAATTAATTTTTTACTTAATTTTAATTGTGCTAAATTGATTTTTAATTGTGTTCCATTGATTTTTAATTATTTTTTACTGTAATGTAAGATTTTCGATTTTTTTCGTTTTAAATTCTGGAGAGTATCATATGGAAGTGTTCTACATATCATATTGAGGTAAACCTCTCTTATTCTTTTACAAATATTGATATCAATGTAGAATGTATTGAGCATTACAGCTCTGGTTCATACTATCAAAAAAAGAAACATACGCAAACATGGAGATCATCTTCTTAGGTGTACACTATCAGAAAGTTGAAGTGGCAGATATGTGTTGATTTAACGGTAATTTCCATTTTATTAGGACTACTAAAGGGTTACACTAAGTATTGTTGCTTTCTCTGCAAGTGGGATAGTCGTGCCAAGGATATGCACTATGAGAAGAGGAGTTGGCCTCAATAAAAATCATTAACACCTAGAATGAAGAATGTAGCACTTGAACCTCTGGTAGATCCAAATAAAGTTTTGCTTTCACCACTCCACATCAACCTCGGGGTCATGAAAATGTTCGTGAAGGTTTTGGAAGTGAATGGTCCTACATTCACATACTTGTAAGAGAAATTGCCAAGCCTTAGTACAGAGAATATTAAGGCAGGCATTTTCAGTGGTCCACAAATAAGCCAACTTTTCAAAGATGAACAGTTCGAATGTGTCCATAGTGATAGTGAGAAATCAGTGTGGAAAACCTTTTGAAATGTTTCAACTGGTTTTCTAGAAAATGTTAAAGTCGGCAACTACAGGCAGCTTGTGGAAGATCTCATTGAAGATGTTTTATGTGTAAACATATTTGATGACACCTACTAAATTTTGAACAGCTAGAACCCAAATCATGAACAATGTAATTTATGCTCATGCCTACTACTTACTCTACCAAATCAATGTTAGTGATAAATAGGATACCACTGCTTACGCTACTGAATCAATGTTTGGAAGAGATTAGACCAATAGCCTAATTACCCATTTGATTGTAGTCATTTGTTGAATAGTATGATTGCAACAATACAAGTATTTGTTTTGTTACAATCATACTATCATGTTGAATCATGTTACTCTGTCGAACTTTGTCGCAAATTGCACATGGTTTGTTAGCGCTACAAGGTTTGTAAGAAACTACAGTATCCATGCATAATATGCTATCAAAACTATTAGCATTAGCATTAGTAGAGGCATTTGATGCAAGAAAGCAAGCTTATGCAGCATCAGCCAAAAAAAAAAAAAAAAAAAAAGTAACATAAATAAATAAAAATAACCACTTCCACTTCACCCCTCTGTTCGTTCGAAATACCTGTCCAGCTGAGCCTTAAACTTATTTAGGCTATCAACTTCCACGACAAGGGATGGAAGTCTGTTCCACCCACCAACCACCCGCTGGCTAAAGGCAAATTTCCGCACATCTATCCTACATCTGTCTTTCCTCAATTTGAATTTATGCCCTCTCAGGTGATTTTTCTGAGCTAGAGGAAGAATCCCATCAGCATTGAGCATGCTCAAACCATTCAAGGCTTTGTACACCTCTATCAGATCACCCCGCTGGTACCTAGTTTCCAGACACTGTAATTTGCAAAACTTAAGCCTTTCTTCGTAAGAGAACCCCTTTGTCCCATTCACCAATCTAGTTGCCCTTCTCTGTACTCGTTCCAGCAGCTCTACATCCTTCCTGAAATGAGGCCTCCAGGCCTGTATACAGTACTCTAGGTGTGGCCTGACCATTGCCTTATACAAGGGAATAATCACCTCCTTATCCCTGCTAGAAAAATTCCTATATATCATTGACAATACACCATGAGCTACTCTTGCAGCTCGTCTGCACTGCTCAGAGAACTTCATATCTGCCTGCACCACCACCCCCAGGTCCCTTTCATTCTCTACCACTGTCAGTGTAGTACCACAGAGTTGATACGTTGCTCTGGGGTTGCTGTTTCCCATATGTAGTACTTTACATTTGTCAATGTTAAACTTCATTTGCCACCTCGAAGCCCATCTGCTCAACCTTTCCAAATCCTGTTGCAGCAGCATAGTGTCAGTAGTGTCCTTGACAACCCTGCCAACCTTCGTATCGTCTGCAAACTTGGACATTAAGCCTGATATACCATCATCAATATCATTTATAAATACAGAAAACAATAAAGGCCCCAATACTGAACCCTGAGGGACTCCACTAATAACATTAGTCCACGATGAGCAGTGTCCATTGATTACCACCCTCTGTCTTCTCCCCCTCAACCACCCCTTTATCCATAGCAGCAACTTGCCTCCAATGCCACACTGCTCCAATTTGTGCAGCAGTCTTCCATGTGCAACAGTATCAAAAGCCTTTCTAAGATCCAAGTACATAATATCAAAGTTATTCCCTGCATCCAGTTCTTTTGTGACTGCATCATAGTATCCAATCAAATTGGTCAGGCAAGACTTCCCCTTAACAAAACCATGCTGTGTCCTAGCTATAACTGAAGTCTTGTCTAGATGATCCTGCAGTGCTTCTTTCACCAGTGCCTCCATTAATTTTCCGGGAACAGAAGTTAAACTCACAGGTCTATAATTACTTGTGTCAGCCTTTGATCCCCCTTTGTGAATTGGGGTCACATTTGCACATCTCCAGTCAATGGGTACCTCCCCTGAGTCCAAGGAAGCTCTCATAATTATGGCTAAGGGTTTGCTTACCTCCTTTGCTGCCTCCTTTAATATAACTGGATAGATCCCATCCACCCCAGGTGCCTTTCTTTTGTTTATCTTCAACAATTTCTCCTCCACTTTGCTCTCAGTTATTACAAGATTCTCTAGCTTACTGCTAGAGTTGAATACACCTCTGGCATTCCCCTCGCTGAATAACTCCTCATGTGTGAATGTCGATGCAAAATATTCATTTAGTTTGTTAGCTACCCGAGCAGGGTCATCAACAGTTGACCCATCGATCTCAAGTGGACCAATCTGATTCATCCCCTTCCTTCTAGAGTTTACATAAGTAAAGAACTCTTTGCTGTTTTTCTTCGCATCCCTTGCCAAGGATCTCTCGTAATCTGCCTTCGCCTGCCTAACCTCCTTTGTAACTTGGTTACAGATCAACTTGTATCTATCATAGGCGTCCGTGTCACGTGTTAATTTGTATGTATCCCATGCATTTTTCTTCTCTGCCATATGCCTTATTAGTTCATCTGACAACCATTTAGGCCTAAACCTTGAACAATATTTCTTAGTTGGTATGTAAAGCCTAGTAGCTTCCACAATAAGTTCTTTGAATGCTTCCCATTTTGAATTTGCTGTTGGCAATATCATCAGTTGATCCCACTGTATAGAATTTAAATACTGTCTCAGTCCATTGTAGTCGCCTTTACGAAAGCAATACCCCTTCCCTTTACCCCTAATGGTAGTTACCTCTTTGAGTAACTCCCACTTCAGCACACTGTGATCACTGCCACCAAGTGGTTCATTTATCTGCAGATTCTTAATGCATGAAGAATCACTACTGATAATCAAATCAAGAGTATTACTCCCTCTAGTTGCCTCCCGAACATGCTGATGTAGAAAACAATCATCCAATAAATCCACAAAAGCCTTGCTACTGTGTGAGTGACCAGCCCCCAAATTCCAGTCAATATCTGGGAAATTAAAATCCCCCATTATAAGACTCTCTGATTTACTGGCCCACTCTATTTCTCCGAACAGTTTCTTATTATACTCATCAGAGTCATTAGGCCTATAGCACACTCCTACTCTCAATTTTGATCTCCCAATGCTTATGTCACACCAAACTGACTCGACACTGCACTGTCCAGCAATGTCGACTGGCTTCACTTCCTTGGATTTTATGTGTTTTTTAACTAATAGCATAACCCCTCCTCCCTTCCTATCCTGTCTATCCTTTCTGTAGACATTGTACTCCCCAAATTCCAGTTCTGCATTTCTTATATCTGTGTGACACCACGTCTCTGAAATCCCCACAATATCTGCCTTTGATGTTTTGAGCAATACCTCAAATTCATCAAATTTATTTACTAAACTCCTAGCATTGGTGTACACACAAGTATACATGCACCTGTTCTTTTTCTTAGCTACCCTAACACAACCCATGTGTTTACTTGTACCCCAATGATTCCCAGCAGTCTCTGAAATATCCTGCATCTTATTTTCCAGGCTGCGGCTCATTCCAATAGAAGCAGTGCAAGAATCACTTTCACCTCTGCCAGTGGCTACTGTTAATCTATTAGTCCTTGTATCCCCCCAATCTAGCAGTTTTCCGACCCACCTAACATTGCCTCGATAGCATCAGCAAACATTCTTGCACCCTTTCTATTTAAGTGTATCCCATCCCTGTAGAAGCAGTCTCTCCTGTTAACAAGTACAGACCAGGCTGAAAAAAATTCTACCCCTTGAGCCCTGCACAATCTTTCCAGGGCCGAATTGATTGACAGGGCTCTCATCATATACTCCCTCCTATCGTGTCTGGGCAGAATTGCAGACACTTTCAATTTCAACCCTAATTCACGGCTTTTTTTCATCAGTGACCTGTACTTGTCAAGTAATTCCGCCGGTCTCCTACTCTTAATGTCATTAGTGCCAACGTGTACAACTATATCACCTTTTGTGCCCTTAAAAGATGATATCCGCTCTACAACGTCATCAACTTTTGCCCCTGGCAGCCATACCCTGGTCCTATTCCACCTATCCTTTTTACAAAGCATGTTTCCCGTTTCACTGACAATAGAGTCACCAACAACTACTAGTTCCTTTGGGACCAGCGCATTCTGCCTTGGGGGTTGCCGCTGTGTTCCGCGATGACCAAGTGCAAGCTCTGGCATTGGTGTGGGCAGCTGAGAGCTTGATGGGCCCCTCACTTGTAATCCTTCGAGGGCATCCACCCTATCCTTCAAGCTCTCATATAGGCCCATAACAACGCTGAGTTGTCGCCTTATCTCCTTACACTCCTTGCATCACACACACACAAAGACATCCCCCATGGCAGTATCATGTCCCATACTTGACTGCTCCGCAAACATCAAGCAAATAGTGCATGTTACAAGGCTGTGATTCAGAGGACAACTGCCCCCCTCAGTTCTCCCCTGGTCCACAGCATTCCCATTAGCTTGAGCCCTTTGCTTTGCTGCTCTGGTTTGAGTCATGATTTAGATTTACTTTCAATAAAATTTCAATTTCTGTACAAAATTAAATCCTAAACTTGTATCCAAACACAGTTATAACGCTATAGTTATGTTTCAGTAACGAGTGTTATCTACGGAATATTTACGTTTCAGTAACGAGTGTTATCTACGAAATATTTACGTTTCAGTAACGAGTGTTATCTGCGAAATCCCTTTATATAACTTTCGTATCAAGTTATGTATTAATTATTTGTTTTTACTAATTATTTATGTTACGTAACCTAAGTGGTTATATGTATAATTAATTATGTTAAATAAAATTAATTATATTACGTTTGTAATCTAAGTCGTTATATGTATTTATTTAAACGTACAATTTAACTGCTAACGAAGTTCAACTAACGCTATCTAGTACGGTATATCGTATCACAAAGGCGGGAAAATTACGAACGGTTAGCGGAGTTGAAACACGTGGAAACCTATGACTTGTCTCGGGTTCTAAACGAGTACAGGCATGAGATGATAATGCTGCACATTCCATTTTGCAATGAGGAAACAGTGATATTGTCAGAGATGAAATATCAAGATCTATGATGACAATGAAGAGCTCATACTTGAATGTTCACAAAACAATTGAAATATGGAAGACGATGTGTCAAGACAGCTACAATGTTGACCCTGACGAAGCATGAGGTAATGACCTGCATAGCCTTTTAACACAACTGTGGCAATGGTTAGCCAAAAGCCACCTAAGTGCTATGCCCAGAATCAACAATACAAGTATTTGTATTGTTACAATCATACTATCATGTTGGATCATGTTACTCTGTTGTGCTTTGTTGCAAATTGCACATGCAGTGCTACAAGTTTTGCAAGAAATGACAGTATCCATGCATAATATGCTATCAAAACTATGACTTGGCTCAGGATCTCAATGAGTACAAGCGTGAAACTCTAATGCATTAAGGGCTTATGCCTCAAGCTGCAAAAGAGTTAGACTGTGTATATTTTAGTGCACTTGCATCATTTATACACAGCCAATTATAGGTTAGCAAATTTGCAATAGCGGCATCGTTTAAGTTACATCTCATATTGTGAATACCTTCACGACAAGGGCGCCTCCGTAGCCAAGTGGGCAGGAGCAGCAGTGCGTAGCACACGCTTCTTGATTAGACCGGGGTTCGAGCCCGTGCCCACCAAATACGGAGGATGCGGAAAAGTCAGGAAATGACCACCGCATATCCCCGGAGCAATATGGCCTTAGTTGCTAATGCTACTAAAAACCTAACCTTCACGATGAGTTGCCATGAATTGCACTACTTCGAATAAGTAACGCTTCACCTGAAGGAGAAGACTTACTTATTCTCAGTGGATACCACCACCCAGACAGCACCATTTCAGGGCTATTTTGTATTTGTGTGGGATAATAACTCGACTATCCAGTTGTCCCTATTAGACTTAGAAAAGCAAAAAGGTAGAGGGAAAGTAATACTAGGAGTGGAAGAGGAAAAGAAATGGTGTAGAAGAATGAAAGGGACAGTAACTCCTTCAACTCACACCACTCAAAAACTCATAAGCTCCTCAAATAGGCAATGCTTCCCCAGTGGAGAAGGCTGTTGTTACCTATTCTTGGAAACTCCGGAAACTTGGAAACTTGGCCCTTCTTCGGTGGGTGGGTAGGTACCCAAGTGATGTAATGATGACAAAACAGTTGTGAAGTATATCTCCACAATATGAGAGATGCCTGATGGTGTATGATATAGTTAGGACTCTAATGCATTAAGGGCGTATGCTGCCCTTAATGCTGCCAACAAACAGGCATATCAGATCGCCCTATCCAACCGCTTCGAGATGCTGGCCGTGCCCGAGGATATAAATGAAGAAGAAAAGCAGAACTCTGATGCCATCCTGGAATGTGCCAAGCCCCTATGTCCACCTGCCCGACGTCGAACGCAACAATGGATATCAGACGAGTGCCTCGACCTCGTGGACAAACGGAAACAGGCAAAGTTGGTCGACTTTGAACGGTACCGGCAGCTAAACCGAGAAGTCTGACAAAGAATGACAGCAGAAAGAGAAGCATACTGGAACCAAGTGGCAGACGATCTTGAAGTGGCGGCATCCAAGAACGAGTACCGCACTCTCTACCGCACCCTCAGATGTCTGAGTGGAAAGACCAAATTGATTAGTGACAACATCAAGAATGCTGATGGGACCTTCGTGCAATCACCATCCGAACGCCTGCAACGGTGGAGTGAATTCTTCAAAGCTTTGTATAATTACGACCCACCTCAGGGACCGCCAGCAACAGCACTCTTGATCGACCCCCCTGAGGTCTCCATGGTCGATGTTGAGCCTACAGTAGAAGAAGTGAAAGCAGCCATGCAATCCCTGAAGAATGGCAGGGCACCAGGAGTGGACCAAGTCACCATAGAAGCGATCAAAGCCGGGGGAGATGTACTCCTTCGCCGACTACACTCGCTCCTCAAAACCATCTGGTGCACTGAACAAATTCCGCTAACATGGAGGAAAGCCATTATCGTACCGATCCACAAGAAAGGTGATAACCGGGACTGCAAGAACTACCGTGGCATCAGCCTCCTTTCCATCATCGGAAAGGTCTTTATGAAGATCATCCAGTCAAGACTGCAAAAACATCGCGAGCAAACCAGTCGAGAAGAACAGGCAGGATTTAGACCCGGGCGAGGATGCTGTGATCAAATCTTTGCCATTCGTCAGCTTATGGAGGAGAGGATCCGGTGTGGACAGCGAACCGTCATTGTTTTCATTGACTTTAAGTCTGCTTTCGACTGTGTCCACCGGCCTGCCTTATGGAAACTACTAGAGGTTGAACATGTACCTCGAAAAGTCATCACACTCCTCCAAACTGCATACAACGGTTTAACCAGCCAGGTGCGCATCCAGAACGATTTATCTGAGGAATTTACCATCCAAACTGGAGTCCGCCAAGGGGATGTAGCCTCCCCGTTGCTTTTCAACATCGTGGTCGACGCCATTATGAGGCAAGCATTCAGAAACAGACAGGGCATACAATATGACAAGGATCACTATGTGACTGACCTGATGTTTGCTGATGATAGTGCTATCCTTGCCAGTAACGACGCTGAAGCCACGGACATCCTCTACGACATTGCCCGCATTGCCCGGCCATACGGTTTGAAGATCAATGCTGGTAAGACAAAGGCCCTGACAACAGATGGGTCGCAAGCCACCATCTATCTCGAAGGCGTCCAGATCGAGCAAGTGCAGGACTTTAAATACCTTGGGTCGCTGGTCCAGGAGAAGAAAGTTGCATCCACCATGGAAATCCACAGCAGAATTGGACAGGCGGCCACTGCGTTCGCCTCGCTCAAATGGTGTCTGTGGAAGAGGACCAACATTTCCACAAAGACTAAAATCCGACTCTTCCGGACTTTGATTCTGCCCATTCTTCTTTACGGATCGGAAACATGGATTTGTCTCAAGTTAGATTTGAACAAACTTGAGGTATTCCAAATGCGATGCCTGCGGCAGATCTTGGGCATCTCTCTTCGCGACCGCATCACTAATGATACCATCCGCGCCAGATGCCAACAGCAACCAACCATTGCCGACCAAATCCAGAAGCGAAGGCTTAGATGGTTTGGCCATGTATGTAGAATGGGCACGAACAGAATACCATCCAGACTCCTTTGGAGACAACGACCCACCCAATGGAGCATCCAACGGACTGCGCCTAGGAAAACGTGGGCCAAGCAAGTGGAAAATGACTTGAAGAGCCGACATCTCGACCTTAACCAGGCCAGGACTGACGCCATTGATCGTAAGGTATGGAAGAACATCACAGAGCAAGTCCGAAACCCTGCGGCACCTACAGCAGCATACTGGTTGCGTGGCCAACCGCCTCCCCCAGCTGCCAGCTAAGGACCAAAGAAGAGAAGAAGGGCGTATGCCTCAAGCTGCGAAAGAGTTAAGACTATGTATATTTTAGTGCACTTGCATCATTTATACACAGCCAATTATATGTTAGCAAATTTGCAATAGCAGCATCGTTTAAGTTACATCTCATATTGTGAATACCTTCACGATGAGTTGCCATGGCATTGCACTACTTCGAGTAAGTAACTCTTCACCCGAAGGAGAAGACTGTTGTTACTTCACAACTGTTTTGTCGTCATTACATCACTTGGGTACCTACCCACCCACCAAAGAAGGGCCAAATAGCCCTGAAATGGTGCCATCTGGGTGGTGGTGGTATCCACTGAGAATAAGTAACAACAGTCTTCTCCTTCGGGTGAAGCGTTACTTATTCGAAGTAGTGCAATAATGGCAACTTGTCGTGAAGGTATTCACAATATGAGATGTAACTTAAACGATGCCGCTATTGCAAATTTGCTAATCTATAATCGGCTGTGTATAAATGATGCAAGTTCACTAAAATATACATATTCTAACTCTTTTGCAGCTTGAGACATTAGAGTCCTAACTTATATCATATACCATCAGGCATCTTTCATATTGTGGAGGCGCCTCCGTAGCCAGGTGGGAAGGAGCAGCAGTGCGTAGCACACGCTTCTTGATTAGACCTGGGTTTGAGCCTGTCACCACCAAATACAGAGGATGCGGAAAGGTTCAGAGAATGACCACCGCATATCCCGGAGCAGTATGGCCTTAGTTGCTAATGCTCCTAAAAAACCAAAAAAAAACCAAACAAACAACAACATCATATTGTGGAGATATACTTCACAACTGTTTTGTCATCATTACATCACTTGGGTACCTACCCACCCATTAAGAAGGTCCAAATAGCCCTGAAACGGTGCCGTCTAGGTGGTGGTATCCACTGAGAATAAGTAACAACAGTCTTCTCTTTTGGGTGAAGCGTTACGTATTCGAAGCAGTGCAATGTCATTTCAACTCGTCATGAAAGTATTCACAATATAAGATGTAACTTAAATGATGCCGCTATTGCAAATTTGCTAATCTGTAATTGGCTGTGTTTAAATGATGCAAGTGCACTAAAATATACAGGCGCCTCCATAGCCAGGTGGGAAGGAGCAGCAGTGCGTAGCACACGCTTCTTGATTAGACCAGGGTTTGAGCCCGTCACCACCAAATACCGAGGATGCAGAAAGGTCAGGAAATGACCACTGCATATTCCCGGAGCAATATGGCCTTAGTTGCTAATGCTCCTAAAAAAAAACCAATAACCAACAAATATATACATAGTACAAGTGTGAGATGATAATGCTGCACATTCCATTTTGCAATGAGGAAACAGTGATATTGTCAGAGATGAAATATCAAGATCTATGATGGCAATGAAGAGCTTGTACTAGATCATAAATCGTATGAATCGGATTTGAATATTCACAAAACGATTGAAATATGTAAGACGATGTGTCAAGACAATGATGACGTTGACCCTGACGAAGCATGAGGTAATGACCTGCATAGCTTTGTAACACAACTGTGGCAATGGTTAGCTGAAAGCCATTTAAGTGGTATGCCCTGAATCGTAAACATTTTTCCGCCATCAGCTGGTTTATGCCAGCTCTGAACACATCCAAGATCACCTCCCATGATCCTTTGTGTAAAGTGCTCTTTTGACTCTGTTTTTCTTTGTTATGAAACAGAAATGACATAATTTCCATGTCACAAAATTGTGACAAATTGATTTTACTACTGTTCAAAATTTGGTAGGTGCCGCAAAAGATGTTTACACATCAAAAACTTTTTTCGAAAAATAGAGTCAATCTGCCATTTAAGCACTATTTCTGCATTTAGCACCTAAAATCTATAAACTTACTTTCATGCCCATAACAAGATATGACCCAAAATTTGTTGTTCAGTGTTACCACTCTCTGTCTTCTCCCACTCATCCATCCCTGGATTTGCCCTTAATGCACACTGCTCCAATTTGTACAGCAATCATTTATGTGCAACAATAAAAAAAGGTTTCCTGGAATCCAAGTATATGATACCAAAATTATTTTTTGCATCCAGTTCCTTTGTTGACCACATTGTAGTATCTAATCAAAATGGTCAGACAAGATTTTCCCTTAACAAACCCATGCTGTGCCTGAACTATAAATGCAGTCTTGTCTAGATGATCCTGCATTACTGCTTTAACCAGTTTCATTAAGCCTGATATACTAGTGACTCCATTATTTTCCCTGGAAACAAAAGTTAAACAGAAGTTCCCCCTGAAACAGAAGTTAAACTAACAGGTCTGTAATTACTTGTGTCACCATTTTAACCTCTTTTGTGAATTTGGGATACATTTGCACATCTCCAGTCCATGGGGACCTCCGCTGAATTCAAGAATGCACTCATAATTATGGGTAAGAGTTTGCGTACTTCCTTTGATGCCTCCATATTTATAACTGGATAGATCCCATTAACCCAAGTGCCTTTCTTATGTTTAACTTCAAAAATTTCTCTTCCACTTTCCTCTCAGTTATTATCAAATAATTTAGCTCCCTGTTAGAGTTTTATAAACTTCTGTCACCCCTTCCCTAAAGAATTCCTCTTGTGTGAATGTAGATGCAAAATACCCATTCAGTTTGTCAGCTATCTGAGCTGGATCATCAACAGTCAAACCATTGATATGAATTGGACCAATCTCATTCATCTCCTTCTTTCAGGAGTTTACATAAGGAAAGTAGTCTTTGCTTTTTTTTCTTTGTATCCTTTGCCAAAGATTTCTTTAATTTGCCTTCACTTCCCTAACGTTATTTGTGATTTGATTACAGAGTAGCTTATATCTGCCATAGGCTTCTCTGTCGCCTGATAATTTATATGCAACTGATGCATTTTTCTTCTCTACCACAAGTTCATCTGACATCCATTTAGGCCTATGATTTGAACCCCTTTGTGAATTTGGAATACGTTTGCACCTATGCAGTCCACAGGGACTTCCCCTGAATCAAAAGATGACCTCTTAATTCTGACTAAGGGTTTGCTTCTTTTTTTCGCTACCTCCTTTGATATAAATGGATAGATCTGTCCACCCCAGGTGACTTTTTTATGTTTAACTTTAAACAATTTCTCTTCCACTTTCCTTGCAGTAATCTCGGGGAATCACATCTGGTGAGTATGGGCTTGGTACACCCAGGCTCCTAAGCTGGATATCATCATTCTTCCCTCTCTTGGTGATTCCTTTCAGGGTAATTCAGAAATTTTTTTTTTTTTGGCTGGTGCAGCATAAGCCTCAGGCTTCCTTGCACCGTATAGCTAGTAATAATAATTAATCACAAAATTATTCGGCTCCCTGTTAGAGTTTGATTAATATCTCACATACCCCTCCCTAAATAATTCCTTATGTGTGAACATAGATTCAAAATACCTATTTAGCCTTTCAGCAACCTGAGCAGGATCAGCAACAGTTAAACCATCAACAAGTGGACCAATCTGATTCATCTCCCTTCTACAGTTTACATAAGGTCTTTGCTGTTTTTATTTGCATCCTCTGCCAAATATTTCTTTAATTTGCCTTCACTTGCCTAAAATCCTTTGTGATTTGAATACAGAGTAGCTTAAATCTATGATAGGCTTCTGTGTCGCATGATAATTTATTTGCATCCCATCTTTCTTCTCTGCTATGAGTCATTAGTTCATCAGATCTCCACTTAGGTCTAAACCCTGAACAGTATTTCTTAGTTAGTATGAAAAGCCTAGTAGCTTCCATGATTAATTCCTTAAATGCTTCCCATTTTGAATTTGCTGGTGGTAACATTATCAGTTGGTTCCATTGTATAGAATTTAAAAACTGTCTGAGACCACTGTAGTCACCCTTACAAAAGCAAATCCTTCCCTTTACCCCTGATGGTAGTTACATCATTAAGTAAATCCCACATCAATACGCTGCGAACATTTTCACCCAGTGGTTCCTTTATCTGCAGTCTTAATGCATGAATAATCACTGCTGATAAGCAGATCAAGAGTGTTACTCCCTCTGGTTGCCTCTTGAACATGCTGTAGAAAACAGTCATCAAATAAATCCAGAAAAGTCTTGCTAGTGTCAGAGTGACCAAACCTCAAGTTTCAGTCAATATCTGGAAAGTAAAATCTCTCATTATTAGACATTCTGATGTACTGGCCCACTCTATTTTTCTATACAGTTGTTTATTGTACTCATCAGAATTATTAGGCCTATAACACTCTACTACTCTCATTTTTGCTTTCTCAGTGCTTATGTCACACCAAACTGACCTTCTGTTCTGTCTGTACACATTGTACTCCCCATATTCAAATTCTGCATTCCTTATATCGGTGTGACACTATGTCTCTGATAATCCTTTGATGTCTTGACCAGCACTTTTTTTTATTTTCAATGCTCCTAGCATTGGTGTACGTACAAGTATACATGTACTTGTTCTTACTCTTAGTTACCGTAACCCAGACCATGTATTTACTTGTTCCATGATGAATCCGAGCATTCCTTGAAATTCCCAGACTTTGCTCTCCAGGCTACTGCCCATTCTGATAAAAGCAGTGCAAGAATCAATTTCACCTGTGCCCATGGCTACTGTTAATCTTTGAATCTGTGATCCTCCCTCACAAGCTAGCAGTTTTCCGACCCCCCAACACTGCCTCAATAGCATCAGCAAATATTCTTGCATTCTTTTTATTTAGGTGTATCCCAACCGTGTTGAAGCAGTCTCTCCTGTTAACAAGCACAGACCATGCTGAAAAAAATTCTACCCCATCTCTCCCTGGTCGAATTGAGTGATAAGGCTCTCACATATACTCCTTCCAGTCATGTCTGGGCTGAAGTGTAGACACTTTCATATTTGACCCGAACTTGTAACTTTTTTTTTTTTTCAGCATTGACCTGTACTTGTTAATTAAGTCTGCAAATCTTCTACTCTTAATGTTATTAGTGCCAATGTGTACAACAGTATCACCTTTTGTGCTCTGAAAAGATATCTGCTCTAAGTTATCATTTCATAAGTTTGCCACTCTGGTCTGAGGCATGATTTCAGTTGAAATTCAGTATAATTAAAAATACTACCGAAACTTTATCCTAGTGCAGTAATAACAGTATGCACTGTTTATGTTATTGAAGTTTACATTATTGTATATATATATATTGCAATGTCAAGTTTATGGTATATTTTCATATCTCCTGTCATCAGCCTTTGCCCTTGGCATACATATCATGGTCCTAATCCACTTATCCTTTTTTGTACAATAAATTTACTTGTTTCCCTGACAATAGACCAACAACATGTAGTTCCTGTGGGCTAGTGCATTCTGCCTTGGGGGGGTTCCACTGTGTTGCCTGATGATCAAGTGCAAGCTCTGTCATTGATGTGGGCAGCTGAGAGCTTGATGGGTGCCCAATTTAAATCCAATATCATGTCCCATTTCTGATAGCTCTGCAAACATTAAATAAGCAGTACATTTCATAAGTTAGCCACTCTGGTCTGAGGCATGATTTTAGTTCAAATTCAGTATCATTAAAAACACTACCGAAATTTTATCCTAATGCAGTAATAGCAGTATGCACTGTTTATGTTATGAAGTTTACATTATTGTATATATGTATATATTGCAATGTCAAGTAATGTGAAGTTTACAGTATATTTTCATATCTCCTGCCAAGTTTATGTTATACATATTTCGTATATACTAGCAAGTTTAAGTTATATGTATTATGCTATGCCATCACGTTTGTAAATTCTAAATAGTTATAGTAGATAATGATTTTAACTATTTATTGCCACCATATGTTATTTGAACTCTCAAGCAACCTATTTGCAACACAACATCTACTGCAAATCACTGATACTAAAAGCTCCATGAATATTAATGTAGTATGTTACGGACTATGTATGTGATAAAGTTAGGTTATTAAAACATGTATGTAGTGCTATAAATTTTAGTTAATAAGCCTCTTCTAATACTGATTACACTGCTACAAAGCTACTTAGAAATCTCCAAGTATCTCCTATAATAATAATACTAAAACAATGGTGGCAAAATTCGAATGTTCTTATCGATATAACACAATACAACATAATACTAGCAGAAGTTGGCTGTGGTTTTATAAGCAATTACAAGAGCCAAGTAAAGAACAAATACACCAAATTAATTAGGTAATTACAAATAAATATTACACTACTAATTTTAAATCAAAAGTTGGAGAAAAGCAGTAATTTCAAATCAATAAATAAAGTTCCACTTTGTGGCTCCCAAAAAAATGGCTAGTCAGTAGTCTATCAGCAGGGCCTATACCAATGGGGGTCATACCCAGGGTTACTAACAGTCTCACCATCATGAAAGTGCAAGCTGATTTGGCTGTCACAGACTGGCCGGAATTCACCAAAATTAAGTCCACTTGACTCAAGTGTCAACCGAATGTCAGTTCCATTAGTGTTTTAGATGTTCAGGTAGCAAGCTCAGCTTAGCATATTTGAGAGAATGTCTGTGACAGCCTCAAGGACCCAGTTGCTTGTATGGCTTGCAGTTGTATTTATTGAATCAAACAATATACTTTCAGCTTTAGCTGGAGTCACTTTAATTATTACCTGTTTCATTTTATGTAACTTACTGCTTGACTGAATGCTTTGAATGAACCCACACAGTAGCTTATTATGTATTTAAACACATTATTATTATTATTGTTGCTCTTATATTATTTCTCCCTGATTGGGGGTTCCACCTCGTGACGGGTATTGCTGCCAAGTACACAGGGTGGTTGTTGTTATGTCTGGTGTTACTGTTGGTCGAGGAACTCTCTGACTATCCTACAGGTGTTCAGGATTGCAATTTTCTGGAGTTCCTTGTACGTTGCTCGCTGGGAGACTGATTGCTGCTAGGCTGTTATGTAGGACCTTTGGCACCATACCTGTGGTTAACATGATGATCGGGATGGTTGTTATTTGTTGCATATGCCACATCTCTTTGATCTCCTGTCTTAGGTTTGTGTACTTCCTGATTTTTTCCCCCGTGGGTTTTCTGCAGGTTGCCAGTGTTTGGCAATGCTAGCCTTTTTAGATAGCCTTTTTCTTCTTGTCCACAAGGGTTACGTCCGGTCTGTTGTGCGGGATTGTCCTATCTGTTATTATGGCGTGGTCCCAGTACTGCTTGTGGTTTTGGGTCTCTAGTACTGTCTGGGGTTCGTACTTGTAATACGGTACACTTTCTTCGACCAACTGGTATTTCCTTGCTAGCTTCTGATGTATTATCCTGGCTACCTGATCGTGTCTACGAGTGTACTCAGTCTGAGTGATTACCTTGCATCCTGCAGTGATGTGTTGGATCATTTCTGAGGCCAGGTGGCATCGTCGACATGTGTCATCGGACATTCTGGGTTCCTTGGCGATGTATTTTCTATAGTTCCTGGTGTTGATTACCTGGTCTTGGATGGCGAGCATGAATCCTTCAGTCTCGGGGAATAGCGTCCCGCTCGTGAGAAATGCATTGGAAGAAATTTTATCTATGTGATCTTGATAGAGATCATTGTAGTGTCTGCCCTGGAGTGTCTTCTCTGCCCATCTTTCTAGCTTCGTTTGTACCTCCTGGTTGGGGGGACTCCTAGCTTACTGCTGTGTGTTTCTGGAAGTAATCCTTCAGGTTAACTATCACTGTCTTCTTTTGCTGAATGAGGTCTATCAGGCTCCTTCTTCCCGGGCAATTTTCAGTCTTTCCATGGCAGATCTCTTGTGGTCTTGGCGGCGCTTGGTTACCATTGTCCTTGTCTTTCTCATGATATCCTCCAGCTCGGTGTTAGTCCAATCTATGACCCCAAAGGAGTATGTTAGCACTGGGACGGCATAGGTGTTTATGGCTTTAACTGTGTTCCCTCCATTCAGCTTTGCTTTCAGCAGGCTTCTGAGGCTCTGATGGTATTTTTGGGTCAGGTAGGCCTTAATTTCCTTGTGCTGTAACTGCTGAGCCTGCATCAGCCCCAAGTATTTGCAGGCCTCTCCCTCTGCCATGGCTTTGATCTCTTTACCACTCTGCAGCTGGTAGTTTCGGTTGACTAATTTTCCCTGACGCAATCCGTGGGTTTTGCATTTGTCCAGACCAAATTCCATCTTAATATTATTACTGAATTCTTCAGTGATCTGGAGTAGTTGCTGAAGGTGTTTCTTGGTTCCCGCATAGAGCTTGATGTCATCCATGTACATCAGGTGGGTGAGGTTTTTTCTTTGAGTTTATATCTGTACTTGCTACTGTTGAGCATGGTAGATAGCGGGTTAAGTGCTAGACAGAACCACAATGGACTTAGGGCATCTCCCTGAAAGATTCCTCTTCTGATGGGGATTGGCCCGGTTGTGTCGTTTTCGACCTTAATGATGGTACTCCATTTCACCATCGTTTCTCCTATGAAGTTGATGTTCAGCGCCTCTATTAGCCAACTATGAGGCACGGAGTCGAAGGCCTTGCAGTAATCGATGTAGGCTTGCTCCATAACTGTGGTATCTATGGTTAATTGCTCCTTGCATCCTTTGCTCAGCCGCTTGCATCCTTTCTGCTGTTTCGCCATTATGTTCTTGCCCCACCAAGTGGTCTGATATCTTCCTGGTTATGCAGCTGGTAAGGATCTAGTACATTGTTGGGAGCAGGTGATTGGCCTATATTTTGCTGGGTTTCTTGTATCATCGTCTTTAGGCTTCAAATATGTGATTCCTTGAGTGAGAAACTTTGGGATTGTCTTTCGGTGCCTTATCATATGAACTGCTCTGCCAGGTGCTTGTGTGTGCAAGTGAGTTTCTGCCGACCGGGCTAGCCGGGTGGGTGAAGTGCCTGCCTGGCAACCCAAAGGTCGGCTGTTCGAATCCCGCCTCAGGCTTGGATCAGAGTAAGATCCAAAAACTTTGGGAGGTGCATTATGGCCACAGAAGCCGATGTGCCAACAACTAAAAAAAAAAAAAGAAAAAAAAAAGGAGCAAGTGAGTTTCTTGTACGAGTAATTGTGGACGTTATCTATTCCTGGAGTTTGCCAGTTGTGAGAGTTCTTGATCGTCTGTTTTACTTCTTGCCGAATCTTCCACCCTCTCATTTCTTGTACATCCTTGGTTTTCTTGCGTTCTGGTTATATCCAGGTGGCTTGGCTGTTATGTCTTACTTCCCTGCTCCATATGTTTCCCCAGAACTCTTCAATCGTCTTCTTCCCGGTTGGTCCGTTCCCTTCTTTCTCGCTTTCTCCGAGATTCCTGTAGAAGCCTCTTTGGTCCTTATCGAAGATTCGGTTGTTTATTTTCCTCTGGGAGCTCTCTTTGTATTGGCGTCAATTCTTGCTGAGTGCAAGGAGGTTCTGCTTCAATGTGTCCAAGTACTGTCCTGTTCTCTGATTTTTTGTCTCATGTCTGCTGTGGATGCTGTCTCTCTTGAGGATGCTCTGTACTTTTCCAATTAATTTCTTACTCCTATTTCCCTGTTGGTACTGCGTCAATTGGCCTATCTTGACTCTTAATTCTTCTTTCTTCTGCTGAAGTCTTCTTTCCCAAGCTAGTGGTTCCTCCTGTTTTTGGTACTTCTGCTGCTGGTTTCTCGCTTCTCTTCCATTAATCCTTGTGGCTGCTACCGCAGTACAATACAGGGCTGTGTGGATGGCCTCCAGGTTACACCATTGCTGTTGAGGTAATGTGGTATTGTGTGCCGATTCAGGTGGACAGTCTGTGACTCTCCACAAGGTTCTATTCGGCCTCTGCTTCGATATCACGTGAGGCTTTGTGGGGTCCATTCCTTCAAATTCTGTTAGGGCCTTCTTCCACTCGTCCTCTATTCTGGTTATCATGACTTTGTCTGTTTCCTCTTCAGATGTTGTAGGTTGTATTTCTTCTTGCTCTTCCTCCTCTGGTTCGGCCGTGGTATGTTCTTTCTCTTCTGGTTCCAAAGTTGTCATATCGGTCTCCAGCTTTGTTATTTCATAGTATGCTTGCATGATGTACTTATTCATTTCGATGCTCCACTTCATGCGTTGATGTTTTCTCCCTTCCTGGGTGGCCACTAGCACAGTTGCATAGGAAGCACTTCCAGTTGGTCGAGCTGGATGGTCTTGCCCTTCTCTTGTGGTAGCCATATGGGGGACAGTGGCACTTGCTTCAGTCTTCCTTGGGAGACAGTCTGATTTTTTGTACTGACCCCTCTGCCTAAGGCTTGAACGGGAGTGACTTTATCCTGCTCCACACTCAATGAAGTATGATTAATATTTCTCTGCGATATCATCCATTATTGGAGGTGGACCTGTTTAGCTTCGGCTTATATCCAATGGTAGTTCTCATGAGTGACGCCACAATCTGCCTTAGCTGTCACTGCGACCTCGGGGGTATGGATTCCCTTGGAGCAACTTTCACGAGTTTATTTATTTTATTAATTTATTTATTATTATTACTCTAATTTATTACTATTATTATACTGGTATTCCAGCGTGATGGAGCCACATTCGCTTCCGCCAAGCCTGTACTTGAACCCGGGTCCATCAGGCTGGTAGTCCAGTGTCGTAACCGCTGGGCCATCGTGCCCCTTCTTCTTCTTCTTCTTCTTATTATTAGTATTATTACTATTATTAGCCATATGGTGTAAGGAAGCCTGAGGCTTATGCTGCACTGGCTAAAAAAAAAAACTCCCTATTATCCTGAGAGAGAGAGAGAGAGAGAGAGAGAGAGAGAGAGAGAGAGAGAGAGAGAGAGAGAGAGAGAGAGAGAGAGATGTAGAAAGGAATCACCAAGAAAGAGAAGAATGATGATATCCAGCTCAGGACCCTGGGTGTGCCAAGCCCATACTCACCAGATGTGAGCCCCTGGGGGTATATGGTAATTTTATTCATGTGTTATGTAAAACTTCTCCTGCATACCATACCAGTGTCTCTTAGATGCTGTTGTTATGTATAATTTCAAAAAAAAAACAAAAAAAAAAAAAAACCTTTTCTGTAGCATCTGTTGGGTGGAAAACAAATAGTTAATTTCTCATAACTCTAGTTAATCAAAACAAACAGAAAATTGGTAGGAAGGGTACATTCGGAGTATTTTTGATTTTATTGACAGATTTAAATAAATAACAGAAAAAATTTAAAAAGTGGTACTTGTCAGTTGCCAAGTGAATGAAGGGTTAAACAAATATATATGATAACCCCAAACACAAAAGATAATAGAATATCCTTTATATAGATTGAAGGCTTGGGATGACAGAAGATACTTGCTGATGTTGGACTTGAATTTCTGTAGATTGTAATTTGTTGAAAATACGTAAGAAGGAAGGTTTTCCCAAGAAGAAGAGAAGAGATAAACAAAGAACAAACATTAGTCCAGTAACTTTGCATTGAATAATAAGTGTTTGGACTGGTTTGAAAGTGAGTTGGAATTACAGATGCTAATTCAGATAAAAAAGTACACATAGAAATATCTTTGGGCACAATAGTCAAGTTAAATTTTAAGCATTTAACTTACTTTGAGCCAAAGTGATGCTGATTTGCATGACTGCTGATAAAATAAAGAATATGTTCTTAGTGCAGTACCGTCAAATGTCGCTTAGCTTGTTGTAGATTGAGGATGAAACCTTGGATGGCAATATCAGCTGTATTCCGCAGTTTCTTCATGGTTGATCTTTGGGAAATATAGAAATATCTTTGGGCACAATAGGGAAGTTAAATTTTAAGCATTTAACTTACTTTGAGCCAAAGTGATGCTGATTTGCATGACTGCTGATAAAATAAAGAATATGTTCTTAGTGCAGTTCATATCTATTATCATCCTAAATAATAGATATGAACATTCAGTTAACTTGGAAGATCTAGTTGATAATGTTTGGGGGTTTGTTTTTTCTGACATACACAAGTTTACCCTTATAGCTGATGTTTCTGGAATTGCCATCCAGGCCTTGGTACTGCAGTTATACTGTAAGCTAACTGAGTATAAAAAAAAATAAAAATTAATTATTTTATAAAATAATTAAAAGTAGTTTAGAAAATTAATTATTTTACATTTTTGAAATTATATAAAATTAAATGGTATACAAATCGTACTCTTATAAGGAATTTATCTAATGGAGGCCGAATACAAAAGGAAGACTAGCAATAACTTCATCCCCCATATGGTATCCTCTTAAAGAAAAATTTTTAAGCAGAAATTGGACTGCAGATTAAGTAGCAAAAAAATTAATTTAAAAAATAAATAAAAATATGCACTAATGATAATTAAAAATATTTTACCATTGAGTCCTCGAGGCTGTCACAGACATTCTTTCAGCTACGGCAAGCTGGGCTTGCTACCTGGAAATATAAAACACTGATCAAACTGATATTCAGGTTTTATTCTGATAAACTGATATTCTCCAAAGAAAATCCCTCCCCCCATTTCTCCATCATACAGTATGATTGATGTCTTTTGAGGTTATAAAAGGCATTATGGCAAGATCTATAGTAGTAACTTGTCCCTAATGCTGCATTGCTCCAATTTATACAACAGTCATATATATGTACAGTATCAAAGGGTTTACTGAAATCTAAGTACTGTTTATGGTGTCAAAATTATTCTTTGCCTCCAGTTCCTTTGTGATAACCTTGTAGTAGCTAATCAGTTTGGTGAGGCATGATCTCCCTTTAACAAATCCATGCTGTCATTGCCTTATAGCTCCTTATAGTTAAAGAAGTAATGCAAGAAAATCTTGCATTATTTCTTTAATTATTATTTTTCATTTATTTAGCTTTTTTTTTTTTTTTTCATTATTTTATTTTATATACTGTATATATGTATATATATAATTTTTTGTTTTTTTTTTTTTTATTCACGCTCTGTTCTGGAACCTGGGACTTGGGCTTGTCACTGGTGTCAGACAGCTCTCCCTTTTTTTTTTTTATCACAGGGAATTTTTTATTTATTTATTTATTACTATTATTTTTTATTTATTTATTTAATTTAATTTTTATTTATTTAATATATATATATATATTATTTTTTCTCACCATGGGGAATTATTATTATTATTATTTTTATTTATTATTCTTATTATTTTTTTTTTTCACCACTGGGATTTTTATTTTATTTTTTTGCACCACGGGAAATTTTTTTTGTTAACAAATACAGTCCAGGCTAAAAAAAATTCTATCCCTTGAGCCTTGCACAATCTTTCCAAGGCCGAATTGATCGACAAGGCTCTCATCATATACTCCCTCCTATCGTGTCTGGGCAGAATTGCAGACACTTTCAAATTCAACCCTAATTCACGGCTTTTTTTCAACAGTGACCTGTACTTGTTAAGTAATTCCGCCGGTCTCCTACTCTTAATATTATTAGTGCCAATGTGTGCAACTATATCACCTTTTGTGCCCCTAAAAGATGATATCTGCTCTACAACGTCATCAACCTTTGCCCCTGGCAGACATACCCTGGTCCTTCCACCTATCCTTTTTACAAAGCATGTTTCCGTTTTCCTGACAATAGAGTCACCAACAACTACTAGTTCCTGTGGGACCAGCACATTCTACCTTGGAGGTTGCCACTGTGTTGTGTGATGACCAAGTGCAAGCTCTGGCGTTGATGTGGGCAGCTTAGAGCCTGATGGGCCCCTCAATTTAGATCTTCCGAGGGCATCCACCCTGTCCTTCAAACTCTCATATAGGCCCATAACAATGCTGAGTTGTCGCCTGATTTCCTTACACCGCGCACACACAAAGACATCCCCCATGGCAATATCATGTTCCGTTCCAGATAGTTCGGCAAACATTTCACAAGCTGCACATTTTTTTAGGCTGTGATGCGTTGGAGAATCGCTCCCCCTCAGTTCTCCCCCGAGTCACAGCACTCCTGCCACTTTGTGCCCGTTGCTTTGCTGCTCTAGTTTGGGGCATGATATTTTAAATTAATAAGATCAATAAATTAAATTAATTAAATGTCAAAATTAAAAATTTGAATTCCCTATCACTATATACAAAAACAATGCCTGCAAGAGTAGAACGAAATAACGGTTTTATAAAGTATTACGTATATCTACAAAAACTATTTATATAAATTAAAATAAAAATAACCAGCGTAATTATAACTATAAGACTACGTATTGAGTACAATATAAAATAACAATTATGTAAATAAAAAGCAAACACTTATCGTTTTTTTCGGAACCTGTAACTCGCAGCTGTATTTTCTAAAGAGAGTCAGTGCCCTCTCAATTTTAATATGCATGACTTGTACTTAAGTTGGTAAAGTACTTAGCAACTTAAGTGTTAGCAGCCTTAGCCTTTTTGTATGTTTAAAAAAAATTATTTTAATGTTTATATTTAAAAAAAAAAACCTTGCAAATTGTGATATTTTCGTTATATTACTTGTAGAAATTTGTATAACAAGTCGTTGTACAACTTTAAAAGAATAAAAAAGTAAATATTGTTAAGGTAAATTATTTAGTCATATTTAAGGTCATATTTAGTTAAATTTAATGACATATTTTCATCATGTTTTGACATTTTTAAGGTCATAAAAATCCGAACCCTACTGATGAATATGGCGCCTCCGTAGCCAGGTGGGAAGGAGCAGCAGTGCGTAGCACACGCTTCTTGATTAGACCGGGGTTCGAGCCCGTCACCACCAAATACGGAGGATGCGGAAAGGTCAGGGAATGACCACCGCATATCCCAGAGCAATATGGCCTTAGCTGCTAATGCTCCTAAATAACAAACAAGAACAAACTGATGAATATGTCTAAAAACAGAAATGAATAGGGCTTTTGTTCGAATAAGGGGAGAGCTAATATTTTTGTCATTCATGTGCATTTAGGTAATTATGGAGGTTGTGGAGGGAATCTTTTCTGTAGTTCCACATCATAACTGTGTCATAAGGGAATTGTATTCAAAATTTGTGCATGTGAATTTGGATAGAGATGAATTTCCCAGATCAGAAAATACTGTGCCTTTTTATATTGCTGTTTCAGATATACTGCAGGTTTGATCATGTTTCCCAAGATTAGGGTTACCAGACATGCCATATTTGGTAAGCTGTCCTAGCCTAGCCATGTGATCAAAATTACAATAAAATTCCCAGATTCATCCACCTAACATTTACAATAAATTTTTAGATCAGATAAGTTCAAGTGCAGTTCAGAAATTCAGAAAAAAATATATATATACAGGCAATCTCGTATAACATGGTACTTTTACAACACAGTTTCACTGTAACGTGATTAATAAATTGTGGCAATCCTTGCACAACAGATTTGTTGAGCCATCCTGCACTTCATTAAAATAAAACCAATAGAAAAATGACAATTATTATTTCTTTTTCTGTCTGTCCGTGCATAATAATTTGACTCCCGATGAATGGATTTTCACGAAATTTTTATTTTGTTCCGTTAGAATGACTTGTGGTGCCTTCCCAAATTTCCTTAAAATCATACCAATAGAAATCCTGCAGTTATTTAGGTTTTTTTTTTTTTTTTTTTCATATACTGTATATCATATATCATATAGGTGCCTTCCCAAATTTCCTTAAAATCATACCAATAGAAATCCTGCAGTTATTTAGGTTTTTTTTTTTTTTTTTCATATACTGTATATCATATATCATATAGGTTATTCCATATACAGGCACTCCTTGACTTATGTACTTAATTGGTTTTTTTTATTTTTTTTTTTCATGCACGTAAATTATAAGTCCAACTTCGCTCTTATAGATACTAAATACAAGTACAGTACAGTACAGGTCACTGAGATTATAACCCCCAACAAACTTCACCAGGCTGTGTGTACGGTATTGTTTAGAGCATTTTACAATTTGTAACCATGTTAAATGAGGCCGAAAAAACACTCAGTGAATAATAATGTAGAGCGTATAAACAATATACAAGAACAAAAATAAACAAGGTTTTTTTTTTTTTTTTTTTTTTTAGTTGTAAAATTTATAACAGTAAAAAAGATAAGCAATCAATAACATTCACAAATTGCAACTAACACGTTACGTGCAAGTGATATATGGAGTATCAAGTTTACAAAGTTTAACAAATAGGAATGAAGAGAAGATTCCAAAAATTTATTTATGTTTTTTATATGATTGAAGATTTAATGGAAGGGGAAACACATTTTACCATAATAATGTAAAAACCCACAAAATTCCAGCTATCGGTATTAACGCAAATGCAATATGATCGAGTTTACTACCCATTTATAATAGATTGCACTTACAGAAAAGCCCAATAAACTAGAAACTGCAAGTTGTTTTTATTGTTTTATAGTAGTGACCTCCAGAAATATGCTTTAGAAAAATATCATGAAGGTGTTCAAAATTGATTCTTATAACCAAACTTAGAAATAAATGGTGTTGGAGTTGGAGTAAGGTTTTTTAGGAGCATCAGCGACTTAAGCCATATTACTCCATTTATACCGTCTGTAAATTGCGTGTGTTTTGGTGGATGAAAAACCCAAGTTTATTTGAACAATAAACAGTGAAAGTGTAGTGCATTTTAATGGTTTGGGTTGTTTTTTGAAATTTGATTCTTTAAAGTGGCTGATTCTAGTGATCATGTTAACCTGTACCTACTTATTTCAGGGCTTACAATTGTCTTCAACTGGACCACGTAGTCCTTCCTCTCTGCTAGCGTTTGTAAACGTGTTGGCAGTGCGTTTTGTTTTTGCATCCTTTTGTTAAAAGTGATTTTTGTGTTGTACTTATTTGACATAAATTTCTATAAACTTAATACAATTTCCATTATAAAAATGACATTTTAGAGAGATAAATAGCTTAGTTATATAGCAAAAATTTCAACTTCCGTGGTCTTGGAATGAATTACCAAAAAACAATGTGTTATTGGGTTCACATTACAATGGTTTTACGATAAGATGGTATCTCTGGAACGGATTAATTTCATAAAGCGGGGGTTCGCTGTGCACAGCAGCTGATTTTGGCACTTCGTACATGTTGTTCATAACTGTCGATATATTTTCGATATACAGTTTTTTATTAAGTTTGAGAAGCTTTGTACATATCTATGAGTTGTACTGTAAGTAGAGGAGTGCATGTACTGTATATTGTAGCTGGAGGCACTGGATATTATGTTTGTTGCCCTGCAGTTGAAGGAATGCATGGGCAAAGTGGCAGATGCCAGACAAATTTTCTGAGTTTGCATATTAAAAAAGTCTTTGCTGTTTGCTCATTTTTGTTATAAAACACAAATTATTACTTTTGTTAATGTTCCTGAAATGTAATGCACTGCATACATTAAAATAACTTGTTTAACATTTGGTATGTATAACAAACAAACAAAATGATTAACAATTACTTAGTTTTTGGATTTTATTCCTAATATATCTGTTTCTGTTCTTCAGGATGTCACGATCCTGCTGAAATTATAATATGCAATGAAGTATTCAGGAAGGTGGGGGAGGGTAAAGTAAACCATAATAGAAGCTGAACCCTTGTTAAGTTTCCTTTCAGTGCTTTGATTTCTTCATTTATTTAAAACAGTAGTGGATAATTCATTACTTTAATGTGCCGTTACATTTTGACTGCATAGCATGGAATGAGGCCAGTGCTATGCTGAATGATGTTTTGAGCAAGAAAGCTTTATTAAGCAAGAAAGGAAGGAATGCAGAGAGAGAGAGAGAGAGAGGGGGGGGAGAAACCCCTAAATTGTGCCCAGATACATCAGCATTTAGATGATTTGCTTGCACTTGTCTTGATGAGTTTCTCATTTTATTATGTTTGTTATTTTATTTTATTATACATTATACATTTATTATATATTTTATTATACAGTCGAACTTGGTTATAACGAGCATCAAGAGACCGACAATATTTCCTCTTTATAACCATTACTCACTATATCAGTGATGAGTTAAATCTACCCGCTATTTTTTTTAATTCTCAATATCTTGATCAAAATACAGATTCAAAATACAGAAATATTAGAGAAAAAAATAATATTAGTATATACCTACATATTATTTATATTAATATGCTTGTATAAACTACAATACACTTAATATTAAACAATTTATTTGTCTGTAATTTTAAAACCGTACACTTAATACCAAACACAATTTATTTCTCCATAATTAAAAACAATACTAATTAATAATAAACACTGTTTCCTGTTTCATCGGCATTGTAGACATCTTCATCATTGAAATTTTTCCTGATTTCTGCCCAGACACAGTCAATCTATTCATTTGTCATTATTGGATCTGCAGATCGATATTCTCCACTAATTTTTGCATAAACGATGTTATGTCGGTTTTTAAATTGATCCAGCCAACCGTCATTACATACAAAATCATTGCATCCAAATTGTTTAGCAAATTTTTCCGTGTGAGCCTTCAAAATCGGACTGTCTATTGAAAATCCAGCACTTCTTTGTGTAGTGAACCATTGAAGCAATGCTTCATTGATGTTAGCAACCTTGCACTTTCTAATTTTTTTGATTATGTTCTTTTCTAGTGCCGATATGTAAACATGTTTATTCTTCCACAATGTCGATACTATTGAAAAGGACAAAGAAAACGTTTTACACACTTCAACATTTTTTGCACCACATTCTAACTCACAAATAATTTTGACTTTTTTTTGAAAATCGAAAGACACTTTCTTTTGTTAGTAGACATGTTTCCGAAGGAAGGGTTCTTTTAAATGATTTTACTTTAAATTGACAGTAAAGGGATCTGCATACAAACAGTTATCATTTCCAAACTTCTTAGAAGTCCTAAAATAAATTTATGCTTCATCGAATACAAGACAATCTATAAATAGGATAATGTGACCATAGAAATTACAAGCGGAATGCCAATGTACTATTGTATAGCCCTGTCCCCGAAAGGACAAGATTAGTCATAAACCGGCCCCTAATCCAATGCAGGTCATAAAAGCTAAGTCACCTTATTCATTTTTGTCTATTCCAAGAATTGGGTTTTTTTGACTTGTTGAAACGAAGTACCAGGCAGAGTTGGCCCGAAGACTGTAGGAACAGGAAAACAGTGACAAGATTGAAGATGAATGGACTTGCACTTTAAAGGCTGCAATTTTGGGTGCAGCACACGTAACCTTGAGTGAGACTTCAAGGCTGAGAAATGGTATGATGACGAGTGTCAAGTAGCAGTAGAATTGAAGAGACAAGCCAGGTTGAAATGTTTACAGTGGAACAGCAGAGCGAAAAGCGAACACTACAAGGAAAGGTGGATTGCCACAGCTAGGATATGTAGAAAGAAAAAGAGAGAAGCTTTGAGAAGGAAGGTCAATGAAATGGTGGAACATTACAATAAGAAGGAAAGTAGAAAGTTTCATAAGAGGATTAATGTATTTTAAAGACAAAATGCACAGGGCATAATAGCATATGGGTTTAAATAACTTTGTAATATTGGTGTAGATGCACCATAGTTGACCCATAAATTAAACTATGTACGTAGTGTAAAGGCATCTTACATGAGATGCCTTTACACCTTCGTATGTAGTTTAATTTATGGGTAAACTATGGTGTATCTACACCAATGTTATATAAGAAGATTAAAGAAAGTACACAGGAATTCCCATAAAAAATGACTGCATGTAGGGATAGTGAAGAGAACTTGCTGCCTGAGAGAAAGGAGGGTCTGAAATAGTGGAAAGAGTATTTTGAGAGCATTTTGATAGGAGGTAAGACTGAAACAAAAATTATTGTACTATACAGTAGAACCGTGCATTGAAGACCTAGCTTCGAAGAAACTCAAAGTTATTAAGTTCTTAAAGAACGTTAAAGCAATAGGAGCTGATGGAATAACTGCAGAGTTGCTCAAGAATGGTGGAGTGACACTATGGAGAAGAATACATAATCTGATACTATTAATATGGTGTAAGGGAAAAATCCCGGATGAATGGACTCTTGGAATCAAAGAGCTGATTCACAAGAAGGGTGATAAATTGCTTTTCTCTAACTGTAGAGGTATTGCATTGCCGAGCATTACTTACAAAGTTTTATCGGGAGTTATTTATAATAGACTGGCTGCATATTCAGAGAAAATCATTGGAGAATATCAGTGTGGTTTCAGACCCAATTGCTCAACAACTGACCAGATTTTCATCTTGAGGCAGATACAGGAAAAAGCATTTGAGTATAATATCATCATTATCATCATCATCAGCCATTTTCATTCCACTGCAGGATGAAGGCCTCTCCAGCATCTTTCCAGTTCCTTCTGTTTTGAGCACTGGCCATCCATTTACTACCCAAAAACTCATGAATTTCATCTATCCATCTCATCTATGAATCTCAGCTCATGAATTTCATCTATCCATCTATCCATTTACTACCCAAAAACTCATGAATTTCATCTATCCATCTCCGCCTTTGTCTTCCAGGTTTTCTTCTAGCTCCTCTTGCATACCATTCTGTTATTTTCTTAGTCCATCTGTCATCATGTCTTCGAGCTATGTGTCCTGCCCAAGACCATTTTAGTTCTTTAGTTTTGATAAGAATGTCCTTTACTTGAGTTTGCTGCCTAATCCATGTGTTTCTCTTCTTATCTAACAGTCTGATTCCCAATATAATTCGTTCCATTCTTCGCTGTGTAGTTCTCAGCTTCTCTTCCATTCTTTTGGTGAGTGCCCAAGTTTCACTTCCATAAGTCATGGTGGGGAGTATACATTGGTTCATTATTTTACATTTCAGACAAACTGGGATATTGCTCTTCAGTATGTGACTATATTTCCTGAATGCTATCCATCCAAAATTAATTCTTCTCTTGACTTCCAGCCATTTATCATTATCACAGCTAATAACTTGTCCCAGATAAGTATATGACTCCACCTTTTCAATTACTGCTCCTTCAATCATTATTTCCCTTTCTGTGGCATACTTGTTCATCATTACTTTTGTTTTAGCCATATTCTTCTTTAGTCCAAAATTCTTACTAACTGTGCATAACTGATTAAGATTTTCCTCTAATCCTTTGGGATTGTGGCTTATGACCACAATGTCATCTGCAAATCGTAAATGGTTTAGGTACTCTCTGTTCACATTGACTCCTTTCTGCGACCAGTCTAATCTTCTGAAAGCTTCCTCAAGGGCAGCAGTAAACAGCTTCGGAGATATTGTGTCTCCTTGTCGAACTCCTTTCTCGATTTTAAATTTCCTACTGTCTTTGTCTAGTCTGATAAAGGAGGTAGCATTCTCATATATTTTCTTCAAAATCATAATATATGGGGTATCTATGCCTTGTCTTTCCAGTGCCCGAAACATTGCCTTATGCTGTATGGAATGCCATTTCATAATCCACAAATGCCAGGCATAATGGTGTTTTATATTCATTTGCTTTCTCTATTAGCTGTGATATTACATGAAGGTGATCCATAGTTGAGAATCCTGTCCTAAAGCCAGCTTGCTCTTTCGGTTGATTCTCATCAAGTATTCTTTCTAATCTGTTAGTAATGACCCTGGTGAACAACTTGTAGATATGGGATAACAAGCTAATTGGTTTATAATTTCCAATTTCTGATTTATCTCCTTTCTTATGCGGCAAAACTATGATTGCATTATTCCACTGCTTAGGCGTCACACCTTTTCTAATGCACTTTGTGAAGAGCCTTGCCAGTTTTTCTGTTATGTCTCTTCCTCCCAATTTTAACAACTCTACAGTAACTTCTTCTTCCCCCGGTGCTTTCTGATTCTTCATTTTTCTTAAATGCATGTTCTACCTCATCAGGAAGAATATCGGGTATGTCGTATGTGTTGCTACTTTGCAATCCATCTTTCCCACTGCTGGCATCATTCCCTCGCTCCTTGTATAATTCTCTATAGTAGTCTTCTGCTATTTGAATTATGCCTTCTCTGCTGTTTATAAGTACACCATCGCTATTCTTCAGTTTCAGTATAATAATATACTGAGTATAATATACACTTATTTTAGACAAGCTTTTGATTCACTCAGCAGAGAGGAAATGATAAGTGATTTCTTTTTCCTAGGCATACCCACAAAGATAGTTAGGCTCATAAAAGCAACCCTGGCTGGCCCTAAAGCAGTGGTGAGAATTGACATTTAGTTTACAATTCCCTTTGATATTAACACTGGTGTTAGACAGAGCGATTCACTCTCTACTGTGTTATTTAACATGTTTTTTGAGGTGGCTGTCAGAAAATTAGAAGTGACTGGACACATAGGCACAAAGACAGTACAAGTCTATGCATATGCTGATGATGTCACTATTATCAGTAGGACTAAAGGAGCACTGGAGAAAATAGTGGCCAGGCTGGATAGTGAAGTACAAAGAAGAGGACTTAGGATAAATGAAGAGAAGACAAAATATATGGAAGTTCGGAGAATGGCAGATAACACAGAAATTTTAAGAACCAGCAGCTTCTCGTTTGAGCATGTTCAAAATTTTGCCTATCAAGATTCTCAGATAAATCAGTCCAACTCTATTACTAATGAAATTAAGTCCTTTATCCTGAGTGGAAACAGATGCTTCTATGCACATGAAAAACTAATGAAGTCCAGAGTATTGAACAGACATTTAAAATTAAGAATATACAAATGTCTCATTAGACCAGTTGTAACATATAGTTGTGAAGCTTGGACATTAATGAGTAAAGATGAGCAGTTGTTGAGAGTGTTCGAATGTAGAATTTTGCAAAAAGTCTTTGGGCCCGTACAAGACGTTGATGGATCCTGGAGGATCAGAATGAACCATGAACTTGACAATCTTATTTGGGGTGCAGACATCATCACATTTGTGAAGAGCCAGAGACTTGTCTGGTTGGGACATGTTATGAGAATGGATGACAGCAGAACAACTAAGAGGATAACGAAATGGAAACCTACTGGTAGGAGGGCAAGAGGAAGACTTCGGAAAAGATGGATGGATGACATAGAAGAGGACTTAATGATCACGAGAATAAAAAGTTTGACTTCTGGGAGGGCTTACTGGTGGAACATCGTTGAGAAGGCTAAGACCCACCCTGGGTTATAATGCCAGAAGAAGAGGAAGGATTAGTAAATCAGTTTTATTACACTCTGTTAAAACCTTGGATTCTCACATTTATGTTATTTGATGTATAAACTGTGATTTAAGTATGATAATACATGTGATGTCAATTCTTGGCTGTTTAGGATGGTTTCCCATGCCTGCCGCATTGTATCTCCCAGTTTTGAGATTATGGTAATCTTATTCAAGGTGGACATAAAAAAATATTATATATATATTGCTTCTTTTATTGATTTTTTAGCTGACTATTTTCTCGTTGCTTATTTATATGTTATACTGTAAATTAGTTTTCCTATAAATCATTTAATTGGAATCCATGCTATAAGAAATTTACAAATTCTAAAGTTTATTTTTGAAATACAAGCTGTATTGATGTTTAATATTTTTATTTATATAAGTATAGTATTCTATTTTAAGATTTAGATAGATACTGAAAAAATGCTGTCATTTTTTGCTAACTAAATTATCTGATTATTTCAGAAAGGACACACAAAATGTAAGTACATTGCAGGAGTATGTATCAGTATAATCAATAGAAGGTAAGAGGGATATGAACTTCCTTAATATTTCATACCTTTTTAATTGTGTACTTGTACATAAAAAAAAAATTGTTAGTTTCGCTTAACACTGGTGTTAAAGCCCTACTCGAATGTAATATCAAGGTTTACTTTGTACTAATCTTGGTTATCTCTAATTAAGTTTCTTTTCTAATGAATATGCACAAAAATGATAGTTAGGTGAATCATATTCAACATATGGCTATCTCTTATTCTCTCTGAATATTTGTTATCAGTTTTGAAGATCACACATTGTCTAAGAAAAAAGATGGTGTGGGAAAGTTACAAAGTGATGAAGCCAATAATACCTATAAATTTATATGTAATAGTAAATTTTAGTATCACATATTTAATGTTAGGAAAGCGTGATTATTAGTCCAGTCTAAAAAAAGATATGGGAAAGTTACAAAGTGATGAAAGCATTAAAGCAAACGATACCTATAAATTGATATATAATAGTAAATTTTACTATCACTTATTTAACTTAGTAAAGTCTGATTATGAGAAATCACTACTTACAAAAGCAAAAAACAGAGGCAAGAAGTTTTTAATATATATAAAAATATAAAGAATAAGAAAAGAATAAATCAGATTGATCCCTTGAATAATGAATGCAGGAAAGTCTTAGCAAACACAGCTGACTGCTGGTGAATAGATGAATATCTCCTTGCCATGAAAGGACAGTGCTTGATCTTTACAGATGAAAGGTTCCTTTGTGGCAGGGAGAAAGTGAGTCAAGCTGACCAATATGAAATTAGCAATACTGATATTATAAAAGATCATTTGTTGGTAAAACTTCTGAGCCTAAAGGCAAGTAAGGCTCCTGGAGTTTATGACATATACCATTAATTTTTAGGGAGGTGGCAGTAGGGCACATTGATGTTGCTGTTATTTGGTTTTTAGGAGCTTTAGCAACTAAGGCCATATTGCTCCGGCGATATGCGGTTGTCATTCCCTGACCTTTCTGCATCCTCCGTATTTGGTGGGCACGGGCTCGAACCCCGGTCTAATCAAGAAGCGTGTGCTACGCACTGCTGCTCCTGCCTGCCTGGCTACGGAGACGCTAGAGCACATTGAACTGTTAAGATTAATTGTGAGAGTATCTTGGACTTGGGAGATATTTCTTTGAATTACTGAAGTGCCATTGTATTGCTAATGTATAAAGCTGTTTCTATGATTAGTGTAAATAATTACAGACTAATCAGCCTAATTCAGTATTAAGGAAGGTCATGGAAACACTGATTAAAAATGCAATATAGGAACATCTAAAATGGTATGTGAATGAAACAACACTGCTTTGTAAGGGAAAAATGTTGCTTAACTAATCTGGTTAGCTGTTTTCAAAGAGCACTCATGAGTTAGATGTAGAGAATAATTTTGACATTGTGTTTATTTGAACTTTAACAAAACATTTGACTGTCTTGAATGTAATAGTTTATAAGATGGAACATGTTGGCATTATAGGTAAGGTCCTTAGAAGGATCTTTGGATGGCTGTAGGACATGAAGGCCGAGGGTTATAAATAACTCTTCAGAGTTGCGTTCCAATTTGTAACAGTCTTGCAAAACCTGACAGGCACCCAGTTTTGTTTTTTATATCTTGAAATTTTTTTTTTTTTTTTTTTTAATTATGCTTTTGAGAATACCAGCATTTCTTCCTCTTTTTTAATGGGTTGTAGTATTTATTTGTATGTAATATTTTAATTTTTGATAAAAAATTTAAATATTTAAAAAAATGCCATATTTTTACTTGTATTTAAAAAAAAATATATATTAATTCTGCTCCAATTTGGAGAAAAAAAAAAAAAAAAAGTTGCAATCATAGAATATAAATATAAAACTAATGGTTACTTCCGTTTTCCGGTTCAGGGAACTGTTAAGACCCCGAAATTTTAAATTTATGTATTTTGTCAAATATTTACGTAAAGGACTGGGAAACCCTTTTTAAATAATAGTGATAATTCAAGCAAGAAATAGTTTAAATCAATAATAATTGAGACAAAAAAAAAAAAAAATTATTTTGTACAACAGTTAAACATAAAACAAAGAGGAAATATTTTTTGTAGCAGATGCCTCCATCACTTTGGCTGGCACACCAATTACAAACAGCACTTGAGAGCAATGTGCTGGGTACAAGGCTGAAGGTGAAACTAGTATATTAAAGCAAAAGACAAAAGTAGTAAATAGTAAATATTTGCATGAGACCTATTAGGCTCTTTGCATATATAATTCCTGGTAAATAATTTTTCATTTCCAAAACATATGCAATAAAAGTTTGGCTATATTTAGGAAGGCAAAAATAAAAATTCAGATTTTTAGTAATTAATTGTTAATGTGCAGCAATTATTTTTGGTGTACCTGTCAGTCTGTCCAGTCCCACATCACAGGTGCTAGGTTAATTGTTGCTTTTCAGATTGGGCTTAGGTCAGAAATGTTGTCCCTCCTCCCCTTAAGAAAGGATACTAGGACAATTGTTTCTGGTTTACTGAAATGACATTGACAAAGGCATAAAGGACACGATATTAAAATTTTCAGATCAAGAGAGTGGTTTAATAATTGGCATCATGCAGCATTCCCCTTCAGGATGACTTGGATAGGCTTCAAGGATGGTCAGAAAAGTTGCAGCTATATTTCGATGCAGCAAAATGCAGGGTCCTACACTTGGGAAATAGCAACCCCATAATAACTTATACATCACTTGGTGGGGTTGAATTAAAAATAGTGAAAGTAAGAAAGTGATTTGTGTGCTACATTACAGTCATCATGAAGTTTCTGTGCTGTGCAGGCAGGCAGGCAACAGTGGGGACAAATGTTCAAAAAATCATCAGTAGGACACTGTTGATGATTTTTTGAACATTTTCTTGTAGAGACATGAGGTCATAATCCCATTGTATGATGCAATTATAAAGCAGTTATGAAGCAATTATCTTTTTTTTTTTAGGTGTGGTTATCAACACTTAGGAGGTATTTAATTAATAGTTGACAGAGAAGCAGTGGCTCAAGTGGCTCAATGTGTTCTACATTATAAGTAAATTAGTTTAGAAATGGAAGATTTCTAAACTAATGATGTCTTGTAGAACACTTCAGGGCTGATACTCTCCATAGTTGAACAATTATACAAATAGATTACATGTATTCCGCTTCCTCGTAGACAAGTTCAGCAATCCAATGCACCCGGGAATCAGAGACCTACGAACCCAAAGCCCGACCCCAAAATACATTGAATCACTGCCCCAATCTTTGAGCGAGAGAATACAATACGTCTGTATTTTAAAAACAATTTAAATGATTTGAGACCAAATAAATACATAGTGAATCCATACTCTTAATACTTAAAAGAACATACAATATATCCACACTTTTTGGCCAGGTCAAACTACATAAGACAGGTTTCCCTATTTGTCCCATCGTTTCATACAAACACTCTGCATTCTCAGCGTTAGCTTCCCACATATATAATATAGTCAAACCATTCAGACAAACCATAAAATTTGGAATAAAAAACTATGATTCACTATTTAACATCCTAAAAGATAAAACACTTAATGATAAAGACAACCTATTTTCCCTAGATGTCACCTCTTTATGTACCAATGTGAACATTGCATACACCCTGGACATCACCTAGGACATGCTAAACAAAGACCCTCTACCAATTAACTATACAAAACTCCCGATTACTGCTATATTCGACTTGATAAAACTTTTAATTATATCACATTCTTAGGTAAAGTCTTCAAACAGTTTTATGGCCTACCCATGGGATTAAATCTAAGTGGCTTACTTGCAGAAATATACCTTACCAATATTGAAACAATACATTAACTCCCTTTCTTCCGTGGATCACCTACTATGGTAGATATCTGGACGATATATTCTGCATCAAAGATGCGGGAAACATACAGGATATCCTACAAAAACTTAAGTAAAAATTAAATGCATCAAGGCATCATATCTTTAAGAGTATAATAATAAATATTATATTGGTGTAAACACACCATAGACAACTCTTAAACAAAAAAACTACATTAGTAGTATGAAGGGCGTCATTTTATCTGTATCTCATATTGTGAATACCTTCACAACGAGTTGCCATGTACTGCACTACCTCAAATAAGTAATGCTTCACTAAAAGAGAAGGCTATCATTACTTATTTTCAGTGGGCACCACTACCCAGAAGGCACCGTTTTGAAATATGGTATGGGATAAAGATATCAGCTATCCTCAATATCCCTATAAGACTGAACAAAGAAAAAAAGAGGTAGGAAAGTGATAGTAAGAGAGGGAGAGGAAAAGATGCCGTAGAAGAATGAAAGGGATAATTAGTTATAATTCGTACGAACTCAGAGCTCCATGCCCCGGCTGGGCAATGCGTCCCCCTGACGGGGACTGTTGTTACCCAGTCAGAGTCCTGCAAAGATGATTAAGATCTTCCTCTGGTGCCGTTTCTGGCTCTTTAGCCTTCATCAGTGGATAGATAGGCGTACTGGTTAGACCAGACATGCTTTCCAGTTTCCGGATATTTCTATGGAATTAACCCTTCAGGGACCCTTTATTGGTCCCGCTTTGGGACTATCTAGTGGCCTGTATGGCTTAAAAAAAAAAAAAATAAATAAAAAAATCCGAAAAGGGACAGCGCCCTTATTCACTCATCTCTATATGACCCAACCCAATTGGGCTGGGTCATATAGAGATGACACTGACACACTCCGAGGAAGGCCCAGTCCATGTGACCACCAAGTTGGCGGCCGCCTGGAGTTGGCTTGCCCTACATGGGTTCTAGGGTCATCCCCCTCTTACACGCTCCTTTTACCACCTGCAGCTCTCAAAGCTTAGCCGCTGTACATACAGGAGAGAGACCAAACGCCTGCAGCTGACTTGGTCCCTATCCCCTAATAACTAAGCTAATCTGGTTGGTATGTAACATCCCTAGCCTAGACTGATCATTACCATCTAAGCTGCACATATATGTTATTATCTACTAGTCGACATAGAGATGTGGGGAAGCACCATAACTGTAAAAATCTTTGCCTTCTGAGTTGCAGTAACTCTAGTACCAAGAATCTTCTTATTGCAGCATGCATCATTCGAAGGGCGCATTTTGACACCTCCGCTGCAGAGCCTTCTTTTCTTTTCCTGATTTTCCAAGCTTGATATTTACCTTCATTTAGGAGGTACATCAGGATGCTCTTTGCTCTGGAAATCGGGGCTGGAAACTGTAGAAATAATACTTGTTCCCTAGTCAAGCGCGGTATTCTCATTGTTTTATGCACACTAATCCAGATGCGCTGAGTAACCGGACAAGAGAAAAATGCATGTTCCACTGTTTCACACGCCTTACAATATAGACACTCAACATTCATATGCCCCCGGAATTTGGCTTTATTTTTCTCCACCGGCAGTTGTCCATGTATTATTCTCCATGCCAGGTCTCTTCGTGACTCATAACCTATGTGGTGATGTAGGTTACTCAACATATGAGTCGTGTCCAGTCTCAGCCAGCTTCGTGGCACCGGTACATTTATATCGGATAACTTCCAATAAATTTCTGAAATCTTGAGTTTGTTTCCCATGTATAAGCCCCCCTGCAGATAATTCTTGTAAATGCTTGATTACTAATTTGTAAAAAGGTGTTATTATCTCTACCGTTGGACCAGTATGTTTCTTTCCTAGCAATTCAGTGAACCTCCCCATATTATACTTTATTAAGGCAGCCGCTACATGGGCTCCCCATAGGGCAGTCTGAGTGTGTTTTAGCACATATGCCCACCTCAACCACTTTAACTGTGGTACTGCATAGCCCCCTCACACTTCCTGCTGCGTTACTTCTTGTTGTTGGCGCCTCCGTAGCCAGGTGGGAAGGAGCAGCAGTGCGTAGCACACGCTTCTTGATTAGACCTGGGTTCGAGCCCGTCACCACCAAATACGGAGGATGCGGAAAGGTCAGTGAATGACCACCGCATATCCCGGAGCAATATGGCCTTAGTTGCTAATGCTCCTAAAAACCAAATAACAAACAAACAAACTTCTTGTTGTCTACTGTTCCAGAAGGCACCGTTTCAAGGCTTATTGGCCCTTCATTGGTGGGTGGGCAAGTACCCTGGTATTGCAGACACAACAATCCAGTTGTGAAGATAATCCCACAATATGAGAGATGCCAGAAGGTGTACGTGATAATATTTAAGTAAAAATTAAATGCAACAAGACATATCTTTAAGATTATAATAATGTATATAATATTGGTGTAAACACACCATAGACAGCTCTTAAACAAAAAAACTGCATTACTAGTGTGAAGGGCATCATTTTATATGTATCTCATCACTGATGAAAGGCCAACAAGCCTTGAAACGGTGCTGTCTGGGTGGTGGTGCTCACGGAGAATAAGTAACAATAATCTTCTCTTTTAGTGAAGTATTACTTATTCGAGGTAGTGCAATACATGGCAACTCGTTGTGAAGGAAGAGCACAATATGAGATACAGATCAAATTATGCCCTTCACACTACTAACGTAGTTTTTTAAATGAAATAAGGATAAAAGCAAAAAACAGATTACGCAATACCTCTCCTGTTATCACCAATAATAGCATAAAAAACGATTTTATTGCTTTACCGTATATTGAACAATGGTTCAGACAACTAAATAGTATTTTCAAAGAGACACAATTCAAAATCATAGCCAAACCCACAATGAAACTATATGCCACCCTAAAAAACCACAAAGTCCAATCCTCTTCCACATTCCAATTAAATGACTTAGTCTACAGTATATCTTGCAAGGATTGCAACTCCGGATATCAGGGATCCACTTGTTGTACACCCAATACGAGAATGAGACAACATTCAACACCTGTCCTCTCATCCTGCTCCTCGGCTTTGAAACTTGCATTCCATGCAATCATTGAAGGCCACACCTTTCTATTCAATGAAGAAAAAATTCTCAGCATCCAAAATGATTACACCAAACTATTAATTTCGTAGACACTTGAAATTAAATTACATCAAAATTCAGTCAATGTGCATCACCCCTACCCCATCCCAGATTCATAGTCCTTCACGCGCATGCGCCAGGATCGCAACTAATCTCCATGCTATAAAATTCCCCTGCAATACCCGCGGTTTCACTTTCCTGTGATGTGACCCTAGTCAAAAAGCCCCTTCCGCTTCAGGGAAGTACAAAATTCTTCAGTCTTTTAATGTTTCATAGGATTCTTAATTTTTTTATGTTTTAATATTATTTTTAAAGTATTAAGAGTATGGATTCACTATGTATTTATTTGATCTCAAATCATTTAAATTGTTTTTAAAATATGGACGTATTGTATTCTCTCGCTCAAAGATTGGGGTGGTGATTCGATGTATTTTGGGGTCGGGCTTGGGATCCGCAGATTTCCGATTCTGTGGTTCATTGGATCGCTGATCTTGTCTGCGAGGGAGCAGAATACGTGTAATCTATTTATATAATAATTCAACTATGGAGAGTATGAGCACTGAAGTGTTCTACAAGACATCATAGAGGTAAATTTTCCATTTCTAAACTAACTGTCCAAGTATGGATGCTGCACAAAAAAAAAAAAAAAAAGATATTGATCTTCAAGAAATGGTCCAAAAGATGGGCAGTGCACCTGGTTAAATCAATAAAAGGGGAACCATGTAAGGATAGAGATATTGATTATGTGGACCGTAGAACTTGCTAATCATGCACTTTGGGGGTTGGGATTGATTGAGGTCTGTAAGGCTCTCAGAGAAGATAGTAAAATGTGTGTGGGTGATTTCATAGTTGTTAATGATACTAGAGCTAGCAGCTGTGAATTCAAATTATGGGGCAAAAGGTTCTGTATTGAAGTCTTTTAGGAAGTGAGTTGTTAATTATTGGAATAAGTTACCTGTATGGACAGTGGAATCTATGTATGATAGTGGGTCATTGGCACTTAGAATCCTCAAGGTTTTTTGTTAATGTTGATACTGGTCGAAATATGTAGCTGACAGCTTTAGCGAAATTCAAAGATCAGCTGGATTGGTAGAGGTTTTTTTTTTTTTTTTTTTTTGTTATTGTTGTAAAAGCCTGCCTGGCACCATATACCTAATACTAATAATATCTTTAATACAATCTACAATTCACTTTATATTTGCATGTAATTATTTCCTAAACAATTATACTTGTATTAATGTAATATTTTTGATGATGTTCATATGTTGTATTAACATCATCAAAATTTGATGTTGTATCTTTTTTAATAGGACACACACGTGCGCGCACACACACACACACACGCCGACCGGGCTAGCCAGATGGGTAAAGTGCCTGCCTGGCAACCCAAAGGTTGCGGGTTCGAATCTCGCCTCGGGCTTGGATCAAAGTACTGCAAAAACCTTGGGAGGTGCATTATGGCCACAGAAGCCGATGCACCAACAACTACCAAAAAACAGAGAGAGAGAGACTTGCAGACCAGTCAGTCATTCAGTTGGATGGTCTAGCAAAAGCCATTCACAGCCATAAGATCAGGGTGTTTAGGTGTTATAACATTGAACTACAACTTTGTGGTTATCACTACTTTTCTTGAGTAATCCTGCTGATTGCTTCCCAAAATACCCCTGTATCCCCATGTGTAAGTAGTTTGTGTTGATTGAGTAGGCTGTCTTTTTTGAACCTGCATATAATCCATTCGGAATATTCAGATACATTAGACATATTCTGGATCTTTCTTCTGAGCATCAATATCATCTACACTATAATCATATACTTTATAATATTCATTATATCTTTTGAGTTTCCTTCTTTCTTTTTTTTTTTCAATTTTCTTCAATGTACTGACTATACATTATTATATGACTAGCAATGAAACTTTCCCTTTGGTATAAATTTCTGTTTGTTATCATATCAGAAAGAAAATATTAGCTTTAAAAACACCTATAAACCTGCTATTGTCTTGTGAGAAAATGTAAATGTTGAAAGAAATGTGTGAATCGTAAACTCAAAAATACTAAGAACAAAAAAAAAAAAAAAAAAAATCAGATTGCATGTATAATTATGCTGATTTCGCCCTAATAAGTTTATTGCAAATTTCAGTAATATTATATAACAAAATAAAATATAGAAGAAATTTGAAACTTCAATTTAGGAAGTATTAAAAATATACTAGATCAGGAAAAATATTTTTATTACAGCCATCCCCCAGTGTTATATCTTTTTTATCTTATGGGGCCTCCTCTCTCTTTTTGTCATGAGTATAACCTCAACCGAAGAGATTTTTAAAAATTTCTCCGTGTCAATATGATATGAATATAGATCTGTCCAGATGAGGGGGAAATTGATGAATTTCCTGTCACTATACTGTCACAGAAGGACTCTTTATTAGAAGTGGGAGAAATGAATTGTTGGCTTAGTTGGAATATACAAATTTTTCACAAGTTTAATCTTGTTATATTAACTGATTTAAATATGATAAAAACCTACATTGTTAACAAAACTCACCTTATGTCCATAATTTATTTCCTTTACTATATTTTCAGTACATAAGCTGCACATTTTTTCTCAGAAAATGTTGCCCAAGATATCCCTGCATCTTATGGTTTGAAAGTATATTAGGTTCATGCAGTAATGTTTTTATCTGTAGTGGTGGCTAGAGAAAGTATCAAAACAGCCATGTGGTCTTTTGAAAAATTTAACTTTTTAGTGTATAACAATTTCAGGTAACATGTAATGGAGGTAACAAGAAAGGATAGTTGCCGAATTAAACATTGAGTTAACTGCAATTCCAGGAAGTCTTAGCCAGCAGCCATTATTATTATTATTAGCCATATGGTGCAAGGAAGCTGAGGCTTATGGTGCACCGCCAAAATTCCCAAGTTACCATGAGAGAGAGAGAGAGAGAGAAAGGAATCACCAATTGGATATATCAATTAAAAAACCTTTTAAATCATTCATGCATTAGGCGTGGATGAATTGGATATGGATGGGCACTGAGAATGCAAACATTTATACTATAATTGTGGTAATAGATGAGTGTAACAGTAGTAAAGACAAATTTTTAACGTTGAGTAAAAACTTCTGTCTAAACTGGAGGTTTTTTTTTTTCTGAAAACCCCAAGCACAAGAGGTATTAGAACCTATAGTACTCAATCATCTTCAACCCATACCGTGCATGGGTTGAAGATTGAGAAGATGAAAGAAGATACTTGTTGACATTAGACTTGAATTTCTGTAGATTGCAATTTTCAGAAAATACATATGAAGGGAGGTTGTTCCAGAAAATGGTACTTGAAGGAATAAATGAGGAAGAAAAGTTGGTTTTGTGGATTTGAAGTTGAACAGTTAAAGGATGTTGACTGGTTGTGGCATGTATTTTGACTGGTTTGGAAGAGTGAGAGTGTGAATTATAGAAGCCAATTCAGAAGAACAGTGCTGATGGAAGTATCTAAAGAAAAGACATACATCAGGAACGGAATGTATATGAGACAGAGAGCAGAGAGACTTAGAGATGGGTCATTAATTAACCTACACCGATGAGCCAAAACATCATGACCAGCGAGTTGTTATGCAAATTGAAGCAACTACAGGTGAACTACAGTGCGTGCGCGGATTGGGACACGGTATAAAAAATACCTGATACTGAGCTCCATTAATCAGTGTTACTCTTGTTCTTCAGATGGGAAAGACAGTGGACTTAAGCGAGTTTGACAAAGGCCAAATTGTAATGGCCAGACGAATGGGTCAGAGCATATCCAAAACAGCATGGCTGGTGGGGTGCTCACGGTCAGCCGTGATTAGTATCTACCGAAAGGGATCCGAGGAGGGGGAACCCACCAACAGCTGGTGAGGTGTTGGACGATCACTGCTCATTGATGCTCGAGGTGAGCGAAGGCTCTCCCGGATGGCACATGGCAACGGAAGCATGACTGTGGCGAAACTCGCCAGTAATTGGAATGCTGGCGATGGGAGTAATGTGTCACAACACACAGTACATCGAACCCTGATGAAAATGGGGTTGTGTAGCTGCAGGCCACTCTGAGTGCACATGCTAACCACGGTTCACCGACGACAGTGCCTACAGTGGGCACACGAGTATCGAAACTGGACCTTGAGTGACTGGAAGAAGGTCATCTGGTCTGATGAATCACGTTTCCTGTTGCACCACGTGGACAGCCGGGTACGTGTGCATCGTTTACCTGGGGAAGTGATGCCGCCTGGATGCACTGTGGGACGAAAACAAGCCAGTGGCGGCAGTGTCATGCTTTGGGCGATGTTCTGCTGGGATACCCTGGGTTCAGTCATCCATGTGCTGAGCATTCTGACATCTATCACCTACCTAAACATTATTGCTGACTAGGTACACCCTTTCATGGCATTGGTCTTCTCCTCTGGCGATGCCATCTTTCTGCAGGATAATGCACCATGCCACACTGCCTGGATTGTTCGAGACTGGTTTGCGGAACACGAGGAAGACTTCCAGGTATTTTTCTGGCCTCCAAATTCCCCAGACATCAATCCCATCAAGCATCTGTGGTTTGTGTTGGAACAGCAACTCCGATCTGCGGCATCTCAACCACGGACCTTACAGGAATTAAAGGATCTGCTGGTTATGTGTTGGTACCAAATACCACCAGACACATTTAGAAATCTTGTAGCATCCATGCCTCAGCGGGTATGAGCTGTTTTAGCTGCATGTGGAGAACCAACATCATATTAGGTAGGTGGTCAAAATGTTTTGGCTCATCGGTGTAACTGCCTTCTTTTGAATGGAATATAGAAGCTTGAGAGATGTTTTGAGGTCACTTCCCCTGATCTGGAAACAATATTCCATGGTAGCACATATTTGCGATTTGTACAAAGTGAACAGCTGTTTTTGAAGAAAAAGTAATGCCAAGAGCGAAAGAGACAACCCAGTTGTTTAGATGCAGAGGAAGGAATATTTGTGATGTGCTTATGCCAAGAGAGATTAGAAGTTTCAGGGTAATCCCAATAGAGATATGTTGTACATGTTGGCATTAATGATATTAAGAGTAGGAGACCGGGGAATTACTTAACAAGTACAGGTCACTGTTGAAAAAAAGCCGTGAATTAGGGTTGAATTAGAAAGTGTCTCCAATTCTGCCTAGACACGTTAGGAGAGAGTATATGATGAGATCCTTGTCGATCAATTCGGCCCTGGAAAGATTGTGCAAGGCTCAAGGGGTAGAATTTTTTTCAGCCTGGTCTGTACTTGTTAACAGGAGAGACTGCTTCTACAGGGATGGGATACACTTAAATAGAAAGGGTGCAAGAATATTTGCTGATGCTATCGAGGCAGTGTTAGGTGGGTCGGAAAACTGCTAGCTTGGGGGGGGGGATCATCATCATCATCATCATCATCAGCCATTTTCAATCCACTGCAGGATGAAGGCCTCTCCAGCAACTTTCCAGTTCCTTCTGTTTTGAGCACTGGACATCCATTTACTACCCACAAACTCATGAATTTCATCTATCCATCTCCGCCTTTGTCTTCCAGGTTTTCTTCTAGCTCCTCTTGGATACCATTCTGTTATTTTCTTAGTCCATCTGTCATCATGTCTTCGAGCTATGTGTCCTGCCCAAGACCATTTTAGTTCTTTAGTTTTGATAAGAATGTCCTTTACTTGAGTTTGTTGCCTAATCCATGTGTTTCTCTTCTTATCTAACAGTCTTATTCCCAATATGATTCGTTCCATTCTTCGCTGTGTAGTTCTCAGCTTCTCTTCCATTCTTTTGGTGAGTGCCCAAGTTTCACTTCCATAAGTCATGATGGGGAGTATACATTGGTCCATTATTTTACGTTTCAGACAAACTGGGATATTGCTCTTCAGTATGTGACTATATTTCCTGAATGCTATCCATCCAAAATTTATTCTTCTCTTGACTTCCAGCCATTTATCATTATTACAGCTAATAACTTGTCCCAGATAAGTATATGACTCCACCTTTTCAATTACTGCTCCTTCAATCATTATTTCCCTTTCTGTGGCATACTTGTTCATCATTACTTTTGTTTTAGCCATATTCATCTTTAGTCCAAAATCCTTACTAGCTGTGCATAACTGATTAAGATTTTCCTCTAATTCTTTGGGATCATGGCTTATGACCACAATGTCATCTGCAAATCGTAAATGGTTTAGGTACTCTCCATTCACATTGACTCCTTTCTGCGACCAGTCTAATCTTCTGAAAGCTACCTCAAGGGCAGCAGTAAACAGCTTCGGAGATATTGTGTCTCCTTGTCGAACTCCTTTCTCAATTTTAAATTTCCTACTGTCTTTGTCTAGTCTAATAAAGGAGGTAGCACTCTCGTATATTTTCTTCAAAATCATAATATATGGGGTATCAATGCCTTGTCTTTCCAGTGCCCGAAACATTGCCTTATGCTGTATGGAGTCAAATGCCTTTTCATAATCCACAAATGCCAGGCATAATGGTGTTTTATATTCATTTGCTTTCTCCATTAGCTGTGATATTACATGAAGGTGGTCCATAGTTGAGAATCCTGTCCTAAAGCCAGCTTGCTCTTTCGGTTGATTCTCATCCAGTATTCTTTCTAATCTGTTAGTAATGACCCTTGTGAACAACTTGTAGATGTGGGATAACAAGCTAATTGGTCTATAATTTCCAATTTCTGATTTATCTCCTTTCTTATGCAGCAAAACTATGATTGCATTATTCCACTGCTTAGGCGTCACACCTTTTCTAATGCACTTTGTGAAGAGCCTTGCCAGTTTTTGTGTTATGTCTGTTCCTCCCAATTTCAACAACTCTACAGTAACTTCGTCTTCCCCCGGGGCTTTCTGATTCTTCATTTTCTTCAATGCATGTTCTACCTCATCAGGAAGAATATTGGGTATGCCGTATGTGTTGCTACTTTGCAATCCATCTTCCCCACTGCTGGCATCATTCCCCTGCTCCTTGTATAATTCTCTATAGTAGTCTTCTGCTATTTGAATTATGCCTTCTCTGCTGTTTATAAGTACACCATCGCTATTCTTCAGTTTCAGTATCATTTGTCTTTCTGTATTACTGCTCATGGCTGCTGATTTAAATCCTTTGTTTTCCCTTAATGCTTGTTCTACTTTTCTTGTGTTAAATCTTCTTATGTCCTCTCTGAGTCGCTTTCTAATGGCTTTGCATAACTAAGTATACTCAATTTTGGGGGGGGGGATACAAGGACTAATAGATTAACAGTAGCCACTGGCAGAGGTGAAATTGATTCTTGCACAGCTTCTATTGGAATGAGCAGCAGCCTGGAAAACAAGATGCAGGGTATTTCAGAGACTGCTGGGAGTCATTGCGGTACAAGTAAACAGAGGGTTGTGTTAGGGTAGCTTAGAATAGGAACAGGTGCATGTATACTTACGAGTATACCAATGCTAGGAGTTTGGTAAATAAATTTGATGAATTTGAGGTATTGCTCAAAACATCAAAGGCAGATATTGTTGGGATATCAGAGACGTGGTGTCACACAGATATAAGCAATGCAGAACTGAAATTTGGGGAGTACAATGTGTACAGAAAGGATAGACAGAATAAGAAGGGAGGAGGGGTTATGCTATTAGTTAAGAAACACATAAAATCCAAAGAAGTGAAGCCAGTTGACATTTCTGGACAGTGCAGTGTCGAGTCAGTTTAGTGTGACATAAGCATTGGGAGATCAAAATTGAGAGTAGGAGTGTGCTATAGGCCTAATGACTCTGATGAGTATAATAAGAAACTGCACAGGGAAATAGAGTGGGCCAGTCAGTCAGAGAGTCTTATAATTGGGGATTTTAATTTCCCAGAGATTGACTGGGATTTGTGGATTGGTCACTCACACACTAGCAAGACTTTTGTGGATTTATTGGATGATTGTTTTTCTACATAAGCATGTTCAGGAGGCAACTAGCGGGAGGAATACCCTTGTCTGATTATCAGTAGTGATTCTTCATGCGTTAAGAATCCGCAGATAAAGGAACCACTAGGTGGCAGTGATCATAGTGTGCTGAAGTGGGATTTACTCAAAGAGGTAACTACCATCAGGGGTAAAGGGAAGGGTTTTGCTTTCATAAAGGCGACTACGATGGTCTGAGACCATCGTAGTCTCAGACCATCGTAGAATCATCATTTGAATTTCCTGTTGGTAACATCATCTGATGATGTTGCCAACAGCAAATTCAAAATGGGAAGCATTCAAAGAATTTATCTTGGAAGCTACTAGGCTTTACATACCAACTAAGAAATATTGTTTAGGCCTAAATGGATGTCAGATGAACTGATGAGACGTATGGCAGAGAAGAAAAATGCATGGGATACATATAAAAATAATGGGTGACATGGAAGCCTATGATAGATATAATCTGATCTGTAACCAAGTCACAAAGGAGATTAGGCAGGCAAAGGCAGATTATGAGAAATCCTTGGCAAAGGATGCAAAGAAAAACAGAAAAGAGTTCTTTATTTATGTAAACTCTAGAAGGAAGGGGTTGAATCAGATTGGTCCACTGGATATCAATGTTTCAACTTTTGATGATCCCGCTCACTTGGCTAATAAACTAAACAAGTATTTTGCATCTACATTCACACATGAGGAGTTATTCAGGAAGGGGAATGTCAGAGGTGAAGTAAACTCTGGCTGTGAGATAGATAATTTTGTAATAACTGAGAGAAAAGTGGAGGAGAAATTGTTGAGGATAAACATAAAAAAGGCACCCGGGAATCATGGGATCTATCCAGTTATATTAAAGGAGGCAGCAAAGGAAGTAGGCAAACCCTTAGCCATAATTATGAGAGCTTCTTTGGACTCAGGGGAGGTACCCATAGACTGGAGATGTACAAATTTGACTCCAGTTCACAAAGGAGGATCAAAGGCCGACACAAGTAATTATAGACCTGTGAGTTTAACTTTTGTTCCAGGAAAATTAATGGAGGCTCTGGTTAAAGAAGCACTGCAGGATCATCTAGACAAGACTTCAGTTTACCGCTCGGACACTGCATGGTTTTGTTAAAGGAAAGTCTTGCCTGACCAATTTGATTGGATACTATGATGCAGTCACAAAACTGAATGCAGGGAACAACTTTGAAAGTATATATTTGGATCTTAGAAAGACTTTTGATACTGTTGTACATGGAAGACTGCTGCACAAATTGGAGCAATGTGGCATTGGAGGCAAATTGCTGCTATGAATAAAGGTGGTTGAGGGGGAGAAGACAGAGAGTGGTAATCAATGCACACTGCTCATCGTGGACTAATGTTATTAGTTGAGTCCCTCAGGGTTCAGTATTGGGTGAATTCAGTATTGCCTGTATCCATTATTGTTTTCTGTATTTATAAATGATATTGATGATGGTATATCAAGCTTAATGTCCAAGTTTGCAGACGATACGAAGGTTGGCAGGGTTGTCAAGGACACTACTGACGCTATGCTACTGCAACAGGATCTGGAAAGGTTGAGCAGATGGGCTGAGAGGTGGCAAATGAAGTTTAACATTGACAAATGTAAAGTACTACATATGGGAAACAGCAACCCCAGAGAAACGTATCAACTCTGTGGTACTACACTGACAGCAGTAGAGAACGAAAAGGACCTGGGGGTAATTGTGCACGCAGATATGAAGTTCTCTGAGCAGTGCAGACGGGCTGCAAGAGTAGCTCATGGTGTCTTGTCAATGATATACAGGAATTTTTCTAGCAGGGATAAGGAGGTGATTATTCCCTTGTATAAGGCAATGGTCAGGCCACACCTTGATTACTGTATCCAGGTCTGGAGGCCTCATTTCAAGAAGGATGTAGAGCTGCTGGAACGAGTACAGAGAAGGACAACAAGATTAGTGAATGGAACAAAGGGTTGCTCTTATGAAGAAAGGCTTAAGTTTTACAAATTACCGTGTCTGGAGACTAGGCACCGGCGAGGTGATCTGAGAGAGGTGTATAAAGACTTGAGTGCTCAGTGCTGATGGGATTCTTCCTCTTGCTCAGAATAACCACCTGAGAGGGCATGAATTCAAATTGAGGAAAGACAGATGTAGGATAGATGTGCGGAAATTTGCCTTTTGCCAGCGGGTTGTTGGTTGGTGGAACAGACTTCCATCCCTTGTTGTGAAAGTTGATAGCCTATATAAATTTAAGGCTCAGCTGTACAGGTATTTCGAATGAATGGAGGGGTGAAATGGGAGTGGGTTTTTTTTTTTTTTTTTGGCTGCATCAGCTTGCTTTCTTGCATCATATGCCTCTGCTAATGCTAATGTGAACTTGTTTAGAAATTGGTGTCATCGAAGAAGATAGCATAGAAGCAGAAGAATCATTTTTGCAAGACATAAGGCAGGACTGAGTTTTTGAAGGATTGGAATTAACTAAGTTATCTTTGCCCCACTGGATAATTACCTGGTGATCAGTATATAAGGAATTGGTAGTGAATATTCAAGAAGTTGCAGCTGTTTGTGTAGGGTAAGATTTCTCAAACTGAAAATTGGAATGCAATGTTCTGTCATCAGCAAAACTTTGTATACGATTTCTGATCAAGGGAAGAAAGTCAAGGGAAAAATTTTAACTTAGTTAAAATATACAAGATGGAAAGAGTGGGAGAAATGACTGCAGCTTGGGGAACATCTACATTGGTAGAGAAACAAGAAGGCAGAGAGCCATCTACGATCATCTGCAGTTAGCGGTCAAACAGTAAACTGAAAAGCCAATTACAGAAAACAGTTGTCAAACCATAAGATGGAAGCTTGTATAGAGGACCTTTATGCCAAACATGATCAGAGGTCTTTGAAAATCAACAGCAATTGCCAGACTTTTACAATGAATTTGTAAATTTGTAAATTTCCCTGGATGAGTAACATAAGCTGGTATACTGCCAGTGAATTGACACTGACAAAATCAATACTGGCGATCGTTGATCAGATCGAAGGTTTCTAGATAGTTTAAGATTTGGCGGTTAATTGATTTCTCCATTGCTTTTAAAAATAATAGAAATAAGTGTAATGCACCGATAATTGGATGGGAAGGATTTGTCACCCTTTTTAGGAACTGGCCGGATATGAGCAAATTTCCAAGCAGAAGGGAAAACACCTGTGGAATAAGAAAGTGAAAAAAAAAAGGCGACACAGAACAGGATTAAGCTCAGGAGTAAAAGTTTTAAAACAAGTGGAGAAATACCATCAGGACCTGGAGCTTTCTTAGCACAAAATTGTTCAAAATCCTTCTGACATGCTTTTGATAGAAGGCACAGGAGGTATTGAATGGAGGGTACTGGCAATGGTAGGGTATGGTTTACCAAGATCATCAATACACGAATTAGAAGATAAGTAGGATGCTATCAGTTCAGTTCGTTTTGGCTGAAGTGGCAATAGAACCATCTGGTTTTGACAGAGGTGGAAATAGAGATGGACAAAAGTTGCAGTCAATAGCTTTGGCAGAGACGAGAATGCTCGACTGCTATTTGGATAAGATGCAAGTTTTCTACTCTTAGCTGTTCAAAATCTAGTTTGGACTGATTAATAACTGCTTTACAATTGTTGAACTTTGGTGTAGGCAGAAAATGAACCTGAAGATTTGGATATCAGCCATTTGTGATATGCAATATTCTTATCTTGAAACAGCCTCAGCACATTTATTGGAAACCAAGGTTTAGGTAAAAAACAAGATTTTAAATTGGAGTGTGGAATAAAGGATTTCATTCCTATAAGAATAATTTCACTGACGTGATCTCAGCAAACGTTGACATCAGAAGATATGAAAGAGTCATGTAACCAAGGAAAAAAAAGAAAGGAAATCTTGCTGATCATCCCATTTTATATTTTTTTATTACCAAGGCTCTATTAGAGAAGAGACCATCACCATGCGATCTGTGGTGCCTAGAAGACCACTACCTTGACCGTGTACTTAGAAGGGTTGTTTATAAAAAAAAAGATCAAGCATGTTGCTGTATGGTTAGAATTGTCTGGTATTCTGGTAGGTAAATGAACAATAAGTGCGAGGTCATTAGTAATTCCAAAAGCCTCACAATCTTGATCAGCTGGATCCATGTGAGTCAAAAACAGAAACCAGCTGGAGTTGGTGGACATTAAAATCGTCATGGAAAATTACCCCATTGTTAGGAAAGTTGGACTGGAGAAAGTCAAGTTTCAAAGAGAGGAAGTCAAAGAGTTCCAAATTATTAGTGGAGTTGGGAGAACGATAGAGGCAGAATTTGACAGAATGTGGTAGAGAGATTTTTAGCTAGAGAAGATCGAAAATAAGAGATTTCAGATTACTAAGTCTCTAATAAGGAGTATCATAGCGGACATATGCACAACTTTGAAGAAAAAGGAATCATACAGCAACTAATTTGTACAACTGAGATGAGCAGTGGTTGAATCAACTGATAATTGGATTCTGTCAGAGTACATGCGGTTTGGCAGACTCAAAGTGGAATGGACATCATTGAGATTGGAGCTGAGACCATGTATATTTGCGAAATGAACAAGGGTGTGTTTGGGAGGTTTAGTTCTTTTTGCATTTGTTCTTTAGATGTTAGTTTGACAATTCACTAAGTATTCAGTAGTAAGAAAAGGCGAGGAGGACATGGCGTAAGAACAAATGAAATTTTTGGATATGGTGTTTACATGGCAAGAATATACCCAGCTCCTTGACATAACTTGATATGGCCTTGACAATGTCCCCTGTATACACACTACTCAGAATCCCTCCAGTCACTATCTGGCAGAGTAGAGGCATTTTGAGCTGTACTCTCAAAATGCAAGAAAGATTGGATCTCGCTGTGATGTCCATCATACTTCAAAAGGCATCAATAATATTGTATGATGGAAGAGATGGGGCTGGAACTTTGCTCTGGAGACTAAACATGGGTTTCATCACTTCAAGCCTCCGTAGCCGAGTGGGCAGGAGCGGGAGTGCAGTAGCACACGCTCTTTGAGTAGACCGGGGTTCAAGCCCCTGACTGCTGAATACGGTCGATCTGCCAACCCGCACTGGACCAGCGTGGCAGATTATGGTCCATTTCCCTCAGCATGAATTGTTGAGGAGGCTTCCATCCTGCAGTGGGTTGATAATGGCTGCACTTTACTTTACTTTTTTACTTTATTGCACTGGTTGATGAGAGTCATCTACCACCTAGTATTGCCTGATGACACAGAGGGGCAGCATTCCTCTATGTGGCGTGGACGCCACACCTCGAACCCTGCTTATGTTTGTTTGCACCTGGGTGGTCACTTCCAGTGTACCATATTTCATGCAGGTTATACCCAGGATTACTATCAGTCCCACCGTCATGAAGGCGCAAGCACAATATTTGTCTGTCACAGACCGACTGGACTTTGCCAAAATTAGGTCCACTTGACTTGAGTGTCACCTGAATATCAATTCCATCAGTGTTTAGACTCCCAGGTAGCAAGTCCAGCTTGACATATCTGTGTGAAGTCTGTGACAGGCTCAAGGACTTGTGAATTTGTATTTCTTATATAATATCCCCCCCTCATAATTTGCTTTTAAAATGTTGGGTGCATTGTATGGGGCAGTATGCATCTTAATGTCTAGAGAATATGTAATTTATTTCTTTATTTTATATATGTTACCTGTAAAAATTGCTTCTTTCATAAATGTTTATTTAGTTATTATTTTTTACAGACAAATGAGCAAGAGTAGTTTAGAAGCGGCTGCTGAAGCTGCAGCAAGAGTGAATGCAATGTTAATTGCAAGAGGAAAATTAAAGCTTCCTACTTCCCATTTAAAACCGAAGGTGAGTTTTTAGTGAATATTTTTGTTTCTGTACTGTGATTTATGGCATGTGAATTACTTGTTATTCAGAATTCTGCCCTTGAGCTTCATTTGCCAACTTAGTCATATCTACCACTGTCAAATACTTTCTGTTAGCAGAGAAAACTTGACTGAAGATTGAGTATTGGATATTGTATGCAACTGCTGTCATTCAAATTGTATTGCATTTCTTTCATTAATTACTTTTAATCCTGACTGGTGCACTAGTTTGCTACTTAGTACACACACACTTCCCAGTTGGCATCATTATTCCCCCTACTTTCATGTTATGCACAGAGGCAATGTGCACCAAATTTTGACATATGGCGTGAAGACATACTTTACACATAGGAATAAAAGATAATGACAAAGAAATTTAAAAGCTATGGGTTATTTGCCAATGTCAAGTGATCACTGTCTCATTTTATTGCTCCCAAATGAGTATAGTATTTGATGTATATTGCTTTCAAAAACTGTTGGTTAGGAAAAAACTTGTATATAATAGGTGTGCTTTGTGGAATGTGATTTTTCTTACTGCAAATAGTGATAATTTTATGTAGTAGTGGCATGTGATGCAAGAAAGCAAGTGTATGAGCATATGCAGCATCAGCCAAGAAAAAAAAAAAAAAAAATCACACCATTCCCTCCAAATGCCTGTCCAGTTCCTCCTTAAATTTATTTAACCTATCAACTTCCACAACGACAGATGGAAGTTTGTTCCAGCAATTAACCACCCACTGGCTACAGGCAAATTTCCGCACATCTATTCTACATCTGTCATTTCTTAATTTGAATTTATGTCCCCCTAGGTTCGTAATCTGAACAAGTGGAAGGATCCCATCAGAATTCAGCATGCTCATCCCATTCAAGGCCTTATACACCTCAATCAAATCACCGTGCAGGTGCCTAGTCTCCAGCCATTGCAATTTACAGAACTTAAGCCTCTCTTGGTAAGAGGATCCCTTCATTCCCCTCACCAATCTTGTTGCCCTTCTCTGTACACGCTCAAGCAAATCTACATCTTTCCTAAAATGAGGCCTCCAGACCTGTAAGCAATACTCAAGGCGTGGCCGGACCATTGCCTTATACAGAGGGACAATCACCTCCTTTTCCCTGCTAGCAAAATTCCTATATATCATTGACAAAACCCCATGACCTGCCCTGGCAGTCTGTCTGCATTGCTCAGAAAACTTCATATCTGACTGCACAATTACTCCCAGGTCTTTTTCATTTTCTACCACCTTAAGTGTAGTACCACACAGTTGGTACGTTTCTCTGGGGTTACTTCTACCAATGTGCAGTACTTTGCATTTGTCAAGGTTAAACTTCAGTTGCCATTTCTTAGCCCATCTGCCCAAATTATCTAGATCCTGTTGCAGTAACACACTGCCATTACTGTCATTAACAACCCTGCCAACCTTTGTATCATCTGCAAACTTCGACACTAAGCCTGATATACCTTCATGAATATCATTGATAAATATACAAAACAGCAGAGGACCCAACACCGAACCCTGTGGGACTCCACTAATAACATTAGTCCAAGAAGAGCAGCACCCATTGATTACTACCCTCTGTCTTCTCCCACTTAACCATCCTTTTATCCATTGTAGCAACTTACCCTTAATACCATTCTGCTCCAATTTGTACAATAGTCTTCCATGCACAACAGCGTCAAAAGCTTTCCTGAAATCCAAATATATGATATCAAAATTATTTTTTGCATCCAGTTCCTTTCTAACCACATCATAATATCCTATCAAATTTGTCAGACAAGACTTCCCTTAACAAACCCATGCTGTGTCTGAATTATTGCTGCAGTCTTGTCTAAACGATCCTGCAATGCATCTTTAACCAGTGACTCCATTATTTTACCCGGAACAGAAGTTAAACTAACTGGTCTGTTATTACTTGTGTCACCCTTCGATCCCCCTTTGTGAGTTGGGGATACATTTGCACATCTCCAGTCCGTGGGGACCTCTCCTGAGTCCAAAGATGCTCTCATAATTATGGCTGAGGGTTTGCTTAGTTGCTTTGCCTCCTACTTTAATATAACTGGATAGATCCCATCCACTTCAATAATTTCTCCTCCACTTTGCTCTCAGTTATTACAAAATCATTAAGCACCCTGCTACAATTTGATAACCTTCTGCCATTTTCAAACCTTAATAACTCATCATGTGTGAATGTAGATGCAAAGTACTCATTCAATTTGTTTGCTATCCTAGCAGGATCATCAACAGGGGAACCATCGATATCAAGTGTACCAATCAGATTCACATTTTCCTTTTAGAGTTTATATAAGTAAATAAATCTTTGCTGTTTTTCTTAGCATCTTTTGCCAAAGATTTCCCATAATCTGCCTTTGCCTGCCTAACCTCCTTTGTGACCTGATTACAGACTAGCTTATATCTGCCTTAGGCTTCTGAGTCGCTTGATAATTTTATGCATCGTATGCATTTTTCTTCTCTGTCACAAGTCTCATTAGTTCATTTGATAACCATTTAGGCCATTTGTTAACCATTTGATAACCTTGAACAATATTTCTTAATATGTATGAAACTTTTAGTAGCATCTACGATTAATTTCTTGAATGCTTCCCACTTAGAATTTACTGTTGATAGCATCGTCAGTTGATCCCACAGTACAGAATTTAAAAACTGTCTGAGACCACTGTACTCACCTTTACAGAAGCAAAAACCCTTTCCTTTACGTCTGATGGTAATTATATCTTTAAGTAAATCTCACATCAGTACACTGTGATCGCTGCCACCTAGTGGTTCCTTTGTCTGCAAATTCTTAATACACGAATGATCACTGCTGACAACCAGATCAAGAGTATTACCCTCTCTGGTTGCCTCTCGAACATGCTGCTGCAGAAAACAATCATCCAATAAATCCAAAAAAGTCTTACTAGTGTGTGAGTGACCAAACCACAAGTTCCAGTCAATATCTGGGAAGTTAAAATCCACCATTATAAGACATTCTGATTTACTAGCCCACTATATTTCTCTGTACAATTGTTCATTGTACTCATTCGAGCCATTAGGCCTATAACACACTCCTACTCTTATTTTTGCTTTCGCAGTGCTTATGTCACACCAAACTGACTCAACAGTGCACTGTTCATCTATATCAGCTGGATGCACTTCTTTTAATTTTATGTTTTTCTTAATTAACAGCATAACACCTCCTCCCTTCCTATCGTGTCTATCCTTTCTGTACACATTGTACTCCCCAAATTCCAGTTCTGCATTCCTGATATGTGTGTGACACCACGTCTCTGCTATCCCAACAATATCCGCCTTTGATGTCTTGACCTGTACTTTGATTTTATTTGTGGAGGCAGCATGCCTATCAGTTTTGACTACTGGCTCAAGGATGGCATTTTTGTGGTCTGCTGAGCACTCTTATTAAGTGATGTTGAGTAAGTGTGGTATCTTGCTTTCTTGCTAATCACATTCCATGAAGCACAGATTTACAGATGGGTCGCAAGCCACCATCTATCTCGAAGGCGTCCAGATCGAGCAAGTGCAGGACTTTAAATACCTTGGGTCGCTGGTCCAGGAGAAGAAAGTTGCATCCACCATGGAAATCCACAGCAGAATTGGACAAGCGGCCACTGCGTTCGCCTCGCTCAAATGGTGTCTGTGGAAGAGGACCAACATTTCCACAAAGACTAAAATCCGACTCTTCCGGACTTTGATCCTGCCCATTCTTCTTTACAGATCGGAAACATGGATTTGTCTCAAATTAGATTTGAACAAACTTGAGGTATTCCAAATGCGATGCCTGCGGCAGATCTTGGGCATCTCTCTTCGTGACCGCATCACTAATGATACCATCCGCGCCAGATGCCAACAGCAACCAACCATTGCCGACCAAATCCAGAAGCGAAGGCTTAGATGGTTTGGCCACGTATGTAGAATGGGCACGAACAGAATACCATCCAGACTCCTTTGGAGACAACGACCCACCCAATGGAGCATCCAACGGACCGCGCCTGGGAAAACATGGGCCAAGCAAGTGGAAAATGACTTGAAGAGCCGACATCTCGACCTTAACCAGGCCAGGACTGACGCCATTGATTGTAAGGTATGGAAGAACATCAGAGCAAGTCCGAAACCCTGCGGCACCTACAGCAGCATACTGGTTGCGTGGCCAACCGCCTCCCCCAGCTGCCAGCTAAGGACCAAAGAAGAAGAAGAAGAAGCACAGCATAATTCACATTGCAATGTGTATAGCTACTTCACATCTAAAAGTTACTAAATTACCTGTGTTTTTATAAAAAGTATAATGCCTGCTATAAAAAGAAATATAACTATTAACCATTTTAAAACTACATTGGTTTTCATATTGTGTGATAGCTGCTGTCATTCAATATATAAAAAAAGAAAAAGCAAGAAAGCTTCTGTGCTAATTTAAAGTTGGAGATATGGCTAAACTGTATTGTTTTTTTGATTTATTTTGTTACAATTTTTTGCTGCTGCTGATTTTGGCTATACAATCATGGCAATGTCAGAACAAATTGGACGTGTTGCCTTACATTGACAGCCCCAGAACATCCGAAGGTTTCAGGTAAGCTCTATTATCATACAAAACCCACACCTCTGAAATGTATCAAAACTGCTGTTATACAATATAAAATTCTGCTGGCAATTACTTAGTGAAAAAAGTGGTTGACCAGATTCAACCACTGATTTCAGAATTGTAGTACACTTTGTTCTCAAGATGCTGCTAAAAGTTCTGTGTGCTATGCTGCATATCTGTTGAGAAGAATCTGTTTACTAAGTAATTCTTTCAAATTATAGCATTTTTATGTAATAGTAATGCTTCCAGATATGGCTAACATTGTTCGTATGTGGATATCGGAATATTTCAATACTAATGCATGACAAATGATGTTAAGATAAATTTCTTGGCTGATCTCATTGACATCCAGATTTCATGCTACTGAGGCTAGACTTTATCACACAAATACTGGTTGGATTTAGTATTAGCATTAGTAGTAGTGGAAAATGAAACAATTTGTTTAATTCTTTCTGAAATTTATTCTATCTATCTACTTTCACAACACGAGATAGTAGGTGTTACAACAGTTGGTCACACTTTGGCTGAAAGCAGATTTTCACATATCTATCCTGCAACCATCCTTTATCAAGTTAAGTGGATCAAATGAAACATAGACTCTCTTAGAACGTTCAGATTTGTAACAGGGTGAATTAAGGAATGCATACATAACAAATTGTAGTTACTGTTTGTTATGCATATTATAACAAATCCAATCCAAACTGCTTGGATAGGATTTGTCCAGCATTGTACAGGAGGCTGTAACACTGTTTTAGTTTGCTGAAGGAGAAAGGCTAATGGCCATTTATAACCCTTTGGTAGCCATGTAGGAAATGAATGCAAGAAATAATTTTGGACTCTTTCAAGAAGCTCAATATTTTTTTTCAGATGAGGTCTCCATACTTGAAGAGAGTATTCCAAATGTAGTCTTACAGTTTCCTTATACAGTGGGACTATGACCTCCATATCTCTATAGGATAATGTTCAATAAGTCATCTATAGGACACCATGGGCTTTCCTCGCTGCCTGTTTACACTGAAAACTTCATATATATGTGTGTATTTTTCCTCTACTGTTGTTTTTAATTCAACCCCACCAAATGCATGGTTTATTTTGAGGTCGCTATTCCCCAAGACTGCATTTTGCTGCATTAAAACATAGTTGCCACTTTTCTGGCGATTCTTGACCTCTTCATCCCGAAGGAGCATTGCTTGGTCATTAACGACTCTCCCAATCTTTACATCATCTGCAAATTTTAACATCACACCCTTTATCCCTTCTTTGATGTTGTTTATGAAAATCGCCCCACTTGGGAGTCCCCCAAGGATCAGTCCAAGAACCAGTTCTTGGGGACTCCAGTTCTGACTTTACACCAGTCTGAAAATATCCATAGTCACATCCTTCTGCCCTGTAGCCACCCAGAAATCCATATTAGAATATTCAGTAATTCCAATATGTTCTAGCTTATTCAGTAACCTCTCACAAGTCAAATGCCTTATTAAAATCCAAATAAATTATATCTAAATTATTCCCTACATCCAGCTCATGAGTAACTGTGTCAAAATAGCCTACTAAGTTAGTTAAGCATGACTTCCCTTAGCAAAGCCATGTTGCATGAACTTCAAAATCCCAAATCTATCTAAATGTACACAGATTTCACTCTTAATCATTGCATCATTGCCTCTAAGAGTTTTCCCTATCACTGAAGTCAGACTAACCAGTCAGTAGTTACTGACTTCACTCTTAGAATTGCCTCTATGTATTGGTAATATATTGGCACTTCTCCAATCAAAAGGGATGTTTCCCAATCCAAAGGTGTCCTCATAATTAACTTCAATGGTTCAATACTCCCTGGTGGCCTTCCTCAAAATTACTGGGTATATGTAATCAACTCCAGGAGCCTTATTTGCCTTTATGCTTGATAGTTTTTCTAATAAACAGCCATCTGTAATTTCAAAACAACTAATTTCATATAACAGCCTCGTTTGCACAGCTTCTCAGCATGAAGTAAAGCCAGATGCAAAATACCTGTTCAATTCATCTGCAACATCAGCTGGTTAGTCTAAGACTTTCCCATGTCCAGTGCACAAGGTTCTGATCTGATTTGCTTTTTCTTCCTTGTATTCACATACATGAAAAATTCATTGTCTTCATTCTTTGCTCTCTCTTAGCCAGTGCTTTCTCTTATGCAGCCTTGCCTCTCTAAACTTATATGTGGTACTATTACAAATCAACTTGTAGCTGTTGTAGGCTTCAGTATCTTTCATCGCTCTATCTATCCCATGCAGTCTTTTTCTGCTCTATTTGACTGGCCAGCTCTGCATTCATCCATTTCGGCATCCTCCTCCTGCAATATTTTTTTAAAATTATGTATGCATTCATGGCTTTTGTGATTGTTGCTTTCAAGGTATTCCATAGTTCAAGTGTATTTGCCCTCACTCTGCAATCTGCCCAATTAATAGATGCCATATAGGACCTTAAACTGTCAAAGTCCTCTCTTCTGAAATTAAAACCCGGGCTTCTACCTTTAACTACTGCATCATCTTTTCTTCATCTTCCAGCTGATGACTGCATGATCACTACCCGCCAGTGATTCTTGTATTTTAACTCCTGTGTTGTCATCAAATTCATGACAAAGTGTGATCTAATTCATGGCAACCAGGCACCTCAGAGGTGACTTGACTGAGGTTTATAATGCTCTAAGAGGGTTTAGTAAACTGAATAAGGTTCAATTTTCACTATTACAGAGAATTCTAGAGCTTGGGGGCATAAGTCCAAATTGTAGATGAAAAGGTTTAGACTGGATTGTAAAAAGTTTTCTTTTAGACAGTGAGTTGTTGATTGCTGGAACAGGTTGTTTTCATAGGTAGTCTAGTCTTACAGTTTGAATAAATCAGAGGTCAACTGGATAGTTACCTATGTGAGGAGGGAAGCAAATAATTTATTTTTTTATCTACTCTTTTTTTTTTTTTTTTTTTTTCTCGGCCAGTGCTGCAAAAACCTGTGGCTTTCTTGCTAATACTATTACTAAATAGCGATATAGGTTTATGGAATAGAGACCGATCAGCAATGTGCTATGACATTCTGAGTAAACTTTACCATAAGTGTTTTTTATTATACATACAGTATAAAAGTGTTAGCATTAGCATTAGTAGAGACATGTGATGCAAGAAAGCAAGCTTATACGGCATCAGCCAAAAAAAAAAAAAAAAAAAAACCCTTCCCATTTTACCCATCCATTTTGTTCCATGTTTGTCTAGTTCTGCCTTGAATTTATTTAAGCTATCAACTTCCATGACAATAGATGGAAGTTTGTTCCAGCAATCAACTACCCGCTGGCTAAAGGAAAATTTCCACACATCTATTTGACAACTGTCTTTATTCAAATTTCAGTTTGTATTCTGAGCAGGAGGAAGAATCTCATCAGCATTGAGCTTGCTGAACCTGTACAAGGCCTTCTACACCTCAATCAGATCACCTCGCAAGTGCCTAGTCTCCAGATGCTGCAATTTGTAGAACTTAGCCTTTCTTCGTAAGAGCACCCCTTGTTCCCTCCTCACCATTCTTGTTGCCCTTCTCTGTACTTGTTCTAGTAACTACATTCTTCCCAAAATGAGGCTTCCAGACCTGTACACAGTACTCAAGGTGTGGCCTGACAATTGCCTTATACAAGAGGATAATCACCTCCTTATCCTTGCTCGCAAAATTCCTGTACATCATTGACAAGACCCCATGACCTACTCTGGCAGCCTGTCTGCACTGCTCAGAAAACTTCATATTTGACTGTACAATTACCCCTAGGTCCCTTTTATTCTCCACTACCCTCAATATAACACCACTCAGTTGGTACATTTCTCTGGGGTTACTACTACCCATATGCAGTACTTTGCATTTATCGATGTTAAACTTCAGTTGCCACTTCTCAGCCCATCGGCCCAACTTCTCAAGGTCCTGTTGCAGCAGCATAGTGTCATTACTGTTATTAACAACCCTCCCAACCATTGTATCATCGGCAAACTTTGATGTTAAGCTTCATATACCTTCATCAATATCATTGATAAATATACAAACAACATTAGTCCACGAAGAGCAGTATTCATTGATTAACACTGTCTGTCTTCTCCCACTCAACCATCTTTTTATCCATTGTAGCAACTTGCCCTTAATGCCATATTGCTCCAATTTGTACAGTTGTCTTCCATGTGTAACAGTATCAAAAGCTTTCCTGAAATCCAAGTATATGATACAAAATTATTTTTTGCATCCAGTTCCTTTGAGTCCACTTCATAGTATCCAATCAAATTGGTCAGACAAGACTTCCTCCTAATAAAGCCATGCTATATCTGAATTATTACTGCTTACTTGTCTAGATGATCCTGCAATGCTTCTTTAACCAGTGACTCCATTATTTTCCCTGGAATAGAAGTCAAACTAACAGGCTTTTAATTACTCTTGTCACCCTTTGATCTTCCTTTGTGAATTGTAGATACATTTGCATATCTTCAGTCTGTGGGAATGCCCCTGAGTCCAAGGATGCCCTCATAAATATGGCTAAGGGTTTGCTTACTTCCTTTACCATCTCCTTTAATATAACTGGATAGATCCCATCCACCCCAGGTGTCTTTCTTATGTTTCACTTCAACAATTTCTCCTCCATTTTGCTCACAGTTATTACAAAATCATTTAACTCCCTGTTAGAGTTTGATTAACATGGCCCTCTACTCCTTGAACAACTCCTCATGTGTGAATGTAGATGCAAAATACTCATTTAGTTTGGCATCTGAGAATGATCATCTACAGTCAAACCATTGATATCAAGTGGACCAATCTGATTAATCCCTTTCCTTTTAGAGTTTATGTGAGTAAAGAAATCTTTGCTGTTTTTCTTCGCATCCATTGCCAAAGATTTCTCGTAATTTGCCTTCCCTTGCCTAATCTCCTTTGTGACTTGATTACAGATTAGCTTACATATTCCATGGGGTTCTGCATTGCCTGATAATTTGCATGCATCCCATGCATTTTCCTTCTCTGCCACGAGTCTCAGTTCATCTGACATCCATTTGGGCCTAAACATAGAACAGTATTTCTTAGTTGGAACAAAAAGCTTAGTAGCTTATATGATTAATTCGTTGACTGCTTCCCATTTAAAATTAGCTGATGGTAACATCATCAGTTGGTGATGATGTATTGGTATAGAATTTAAAAACTGTAGACACCACTGTAGTCACATTTATGAAAGCAAAAACCCTTCTCTTTCCCCTGATGGTAGTTACTTATTTAAGTAAACCCCACATCAGTACACTGTGATCATTGCCACCTAGTAGTTCCTTTATCTGCAGATTCTTAATGCATGAATAATCCCTGTTGATAATGAGATCAAAAGTGTTACTCCCTCTAGTTGCCTCTCTACCATGCTGCTGTAGAAAACAATCATCCAATAAATCCACAAAAGCCTTGCTAGTGTGCCAGTGACCAACTCACAAGTTCCAGTCAATATCTTGGAAGTTAAACTCCCCCATTATAAGACACTCTGATTTACTGGCCCATTTTATTTTTTTGTATAATTGTTCATTGTACTCATCAGAGTCATTAGGCCTATAACAAACTCCTATCCTCATTTTTGCTTTCCCAGTGCTTATGTCACACCAAACTGACTCATCATTGCACTGCCCGTCTATGTCAACTGGATGCACTTCCTTAGATTTTATGTTTCTAAACTAACAGCATAATCCCTCCTCCCTTTCTATCCTGTGTATGGTTTCTGTACACATTGTACTCTCCAAATTCCAATTCTGCATTCCTTATACTGTATCTGTGTGACACCCTCCGATATCCCAACATTATCTGCTGTTGATGTCTTGACCAGCACTTCAAATTCGTCAAATTTATTTACTATACCCCCTAGCATTGGTGACATTTAAGTATACATGCACCTGTTCTTACTCTTAGTCACTCTAACCCAGCCCACTTATTTACTTGTTTCACGACTCCCAGCAGTTCCTGAAATCCCCAGCAACTTGCTTTCTGGGATGCTGCTCATTCCAATAGAAGCAGTGCAAGAATCATTTCCTCTTCTGCCTGTGGCTACTATTAATCTTAGTCTGTGAATTCCCCCCTCCAAAGCTAGCAGTTTTCCAACCCACCTAACATTGCCTCGATAGCATCAGCAAATATTCTTGCACCCTTCCTATTTAAGTGTATCCCATCCCTGTAGAAGCAATCTCTCTGTTAACAAGCGTAGACCACGCTGAAAAAGTGTTAGTGCAGTTCTGCCAACATTGTCTCATTGGGGTAATTTGTGTACTGATACAATTGAGTAAAGCATTACTACTACAAATATTTAATACACTCATAGTAGAAGCTGCATGATTTTATGAATAAATTTGGTAAATTTTCTTTGGTGGCCAGCACTTTATATCATGAATTCCTACAACCAAAGTATATTTGAAAGTTTGCTAGTTTCAAGCAGAATTCATAGATAGAATTTGCCAACTGAGTTTTCAGAAGCATTAACGTAATAATGTGTAATGATTCTTTTTGTGTGTTACATGTCAGGTCCTGTATAAAGCCCGAAGGTTTAAATCAGTCATAGACAGTCGGTGCCTATCACAATCCGAACAGAAAGCATCAGATTTCTGTTTGGATTTTAATGTTGTAAAAATGTGTATGTTGTCAGTGAAATATAATTTCTAGTGCAGTGCTGTTAAAAACATCCTGCTTTTTCCAAAAAAATCTTTCTCCTGCTTACAGTTAACTGATCTCTAGCTTTTTGAAAGTCAAAAGTTTTTAACCAATTTTTATCACCATGATAGTTTCACATCATGCCACGACAGCGATGCATATACACCGATGAGCCAAAACATTATGACCACCTACCTAATATGATGTTGGTCCTCCACGTGCAGCCAAAACAGCTCATACCTGGTTAGGCGTGGCTGCTACAAGATTTCTAAATGTGTCTTGTGGTATCTGGTGCCAATACGTAACCAGCAGATCCTTTAATTCCTGTAAGGTCTGTGGTTGAGATGCTGCAGATCAGAGTTGCTGTTCCAACACAAACCACAGATGCTTTATGGGATTGATGTGTGAGGAATTTGGAGGCCAGGGCAATACCTGGAAGTCTTCCTCGTGTTCTGTGAACCAGTCTCGAACAATTAGGGCAGTGTGGCATGGCGCATTATCCTGCTGAAAGACGACACCGCCAGAGGGGAAGACTGTTGCCTGAAAGGGTGTACCTGGTCAGCAATGACGTTAAGTAGGTGGTAGATGTCAGAGTGCTCAGCACATGGATGACTGGACCCAGGGTATCCCAGCAGAACATCACTCAAAGCATGACACCGCAACCACCAGCTTGTTTTGTCCCCCGGTGCATCCAGGCATCATCACTTTCCCAGGTAAACGACGCACATGTACCCACCCGGCTGTCCACATGGTGCAACGGGAAACATGATTCATCGGACCAGACAATCTTCTTCCAGTCACTCAAGCTCCAGTTTCGATGCTCGTGTTTTTACTATTATTTCTCTAATGTGAAAGCAAGAGATTATAATTTGGCCTTTGTCAAACTCGCTTAAGTGCGCTGTCTTTCCCATCTGAAGAACAAGAGTAGCACTGATTAACGGAGCTCAGTATCAGGTGTTTTTTATACTGTGTCCCAATCTGCGCACGTGCCATAGTGCGCAGATTGGGACACAGTATAAAGATAAAGTTTTGCCTCATCAGTGTATATATATACTATACCAAGTATAAATGTATGTATATGTTTGGGTATAATATAATATAGTAAATGATAGTTATATGTATATCCTTTTCCTAATTTATTCTTAGAGTATCCTAATACAAACTAAACATATTCATTAGGAAAGAGAAATAAAAATCATTTATAATGCACCCTACTTGCTAAGTTATTTTGGTATCAAATTACTTCATATGAAGAAACTAAAGTTTGAATTAGAAGACAAAAATCAATTTTTTTCCCCCTCTCTATAATTGGTATATTCATCTCTCTCTCTCTCTCTCTCTCTCTCTCTCTCCTCTCTCTCTCTCTCTCTCTCTCATATAGTGCACTTATGAACTCCACAGTGACTTGCTTTAGTATTGCACCTTTTCAAAATAGCATTTTATCTCAACAGTAAAATGCTGCTTGAGTAAGTGCAGGTACTAAGACGTTGTTGTATAGGTGGGAAAAACTCCATATTCAAATAAATAATGTAGTAATTCTCAAAAAAGCTTGTTGAATTTACTAGAATTTTTAAAAAATTTAATTTTAATTTTTATTATTATTTCTCTAATGTGAAAGCAAGAGACATTTATTAGCAAATGTTGCCTTCAAAGTAGTTTTTAACGGTATTCAGTGAGTTTTAATACTTAATGTTTTGAATCTCTTTAATTAGATACTTAACTTTTAAAATAAAAAAAATAAATAAAAAAGTAGCTGATTTAAAAAAAAATTGGTCAAAAAGCCCAGAAATCAAAATGTATATGTTATATATATATGAAATATGCTCTTCTAAGAAGTGTTCAAGGAAAAAAATAAACACGATTGGCCTTCTACAAAAACACGATTGGCCTTCTACAAAAACACGGGCTGTTGAATGTCATTGAAAATTCATCTTCTCCATTCCTATCTCGAATTTTTCCCCGAAAATCTGGGAGATGTGAGTGATGAACAAGGGTAGCCCACTGTAGCTCCACCTAGGATAGAAAGGAGGAGATTAAATGTGTCACAGCAGATCTCAGGAAATGTGGGTACACTCAGAAGATCTTGGATAAATATGTTTGGGAAGCAGAACACAGAAGAAGAGCGTCATTTGCACCCATTGCCACTGCATACATCCCCTATTATCCGGGCTTAACTGAGTGAATTGCACGAGTACTATTTGCTTGTGAGACACACTGTGTGCAACTACCAGAGTGAAGATTTCACACAGTCATATCAAAGCTGAAAGATCTTGTACCCGTGTTGTTGTTGTTGTTTGGTTTTTAGGAGCATTAGCAACTAAGGCCATATTGCTCCAGGATATGCGGTGGTCATTCCTTAACCTTTCCGCATCCTCCGTATTTGGTGGTGACGGGCTCGAACCCCGGTCTAATCAAGAAGCGTGTGCTACGCACTGCTGCTCCTTGTACCCATGGAAGGTACAAGTGGGGTGATATATGAGTTTAAATGCCCGGATTGTGGGGAGTGCTAAGTTGATGGACAAAAATGCCATTTCAAAGATCATATGGGGGGGGGGGGCATATTAATGCAATTAAGGCCGCAGCTTATGGAAAATCTGCTGTGGCTGAACATTTTTGAAAGGAAAACCAACAAATTTCTCCTGGCAATGCTGCTATAGTTGACTGTTCGCACAGATTTTGTAACTGCAAATGGCTCGAAAGTTTGCGGATTTGCTCTTCTGAGCATAATACCATTAATAGAGATGGGATGAACTGTTCCACCTGGCACGTTCCCGAGCCATTTCCGATTTCAGTGCACATGTGGCAGATACTACCCATGCTCTTATGGCAACACGTGCTGCGAGCCGTGATCCTGCAGTTATTTAAGGATGTATCATGACAAGTTAAGTCTTACTGTTGATAAAGGTCTCTGAAAGCTATGGTTGTTTTTATCGCTTTTATTCCATTTTATCACTTTTATTCTTTATAGTGTAATTGCTGTTCTTTATATTTTATTTTATCTTATTGCTTTTATTGTACAATCAGTGTATTTTATTTTTTTTATCATTTTAATTTGATCTGGTCTTATACTATATTATTCCTATTTTAATAAAGTTTCAGTTATATGGTTGGTATATTATTGCAGTTATTATGAATATTTTTTGGATTTACAGGATGACTGTTTTCTATAGCAGCATGTGTGAGAGGTAACCAGAGGGAGTAATACGCTTGATCTGATTATCAGTAGTAATTGTATCATGTAAGAATATGCAGATAAAAGAACCACTAGGTTGCAGTGATCATAGTGTATTGAAAGAAAAACATAAAATCAAAAGAAGTGCATCCAGTTGATATAGATGAACAGTGCACTGTTGAGTCAGTTTGGTGTGACATAAGCACTGCGAAAGCAAAAATAAGAGTAGGAGTGTGTTATAGGCCTAATGACTCGAATGAGTACAATGAACAATTGTACAGAGAAATAGAGTGGGCTAGTAAATCGGAATGTCTTATAATGGGGGATTTCAACTTCCAAGATATTGACTGGAACTTGTGGGTTGGTCACTCACACACTAGTCAGACTTTTGTGGATTTATTGGATGATTGTTTTCTGCAGCAGCATGTTCGAGAGGCAACCAGAGAAAGTAATACTCTTGATCTGGTTATCAGCAGTGATCATTCATGTATTAGGAATTTGCAGATAAAAGAACCACTAGGTGGCAGTGATCACAGTGTACTGACGTGGGATTTACTTAAAGATTTAATTACCATCAGGGGTAAAGGAAAGGGTTTTTGCTTCCGTAAAGGCGAGTACAGTGGTCTCCGACAGTTTTTAAATTTTGTACAGTGGGATCAACTGACGTGTTACCAACAGTAAATTCTAAGTGGGAAGCATTCAAGGAATTAATCGTGGATGCTACTAAAAGTTTCATACCTATTAAGAAATATTGTTCAAGGTTTAGGCCTAAATGGTTGTCAAACGAACTAATGAGACTCGTAACAGAGAAGAAAAATGCATGGGATGCATACAAATTAACACGTGACACAGAAGCCTATGATAGCTACAAGTTGATCTGTAACCAAGTTACAAAGGAGGTTAGGCAGGCGAAGGCAGATTATGAGAAATCCTTGGCAAAAGATGCTAAGAAAAACAGCAAGGATTTCTTTACTTATATAAACTCTAAAAGGAAGGGAATGAATTTTATTGGTCCACTTGACATAGATGGTTCGACTGTTGATGATCCTGCTCAGATCGCAAACAAACTGAATGAGTATTTTGCATCTACATTCACACGTGAGGAATTATTAAGGTTTGAAAATGGCAGAAGGTTATCAAATTGTAGCAGGATACTTAATGATTTTGTAATAACTAAGAGCAAAGTGGAAGAGAAATTGTTGAAGTTAAACGTAAGAAAAGCACCTGGGGTGGATGGGATCTATCCAGTTATATTAAAGGAGGCGGCAAAGCAACTAAGCAAACCATTAGCCATAATTATGAGAGCATCCTTTGACTCAGGGGAGGTTCCCACGGACTGGAGATGTGCAAATGTATCCCCAATTCACAAAGGGGGATCGAAGGGTGACACGGGTAATTACAGACCAGTTAGTTTAACTTCTGTTCCGGGTAAAATAATGGAGTTGCTGGTTAAAGATGCATTGCAGGATCATCTAGACAAGACTGCAGCAATAATTCAGACACAGCATGGGTTTGTTAAGGGAAAGTCTTGTCTGACAAATTTGATAGGATATTATGATGTGGTTACAAAGGAACTGGATGCAAAAAATAATTTTGATATCATATATTTGGATTTCAGGAAAGCTTTTGACGCTGTTGCGCATGGAAGACTATTGTACAAATTGGAGCAGAATGGTATTAAGGGTAAGTTGCTACAATGGATAAAAGGATGGTTAAGTGGGAGAAGACAGAGGGTGGTAATCAATGGGTGCTGCTCTTCTTGGACTAATGTTATTAGTGGAGTCCCACAGGGTTCGGTGTTGGGTCCTCTGTTGTTTTGTATATTTATCAATGATATTGATGAAGGAATATCAAGCTTAATGTCGAAGTTTGCAGATGATACAAAGGTTGGCAGGGTTGTTAATGACAGTAATGGCAGTGTGCTACTGCAACAGGATCTAGATAATTTGGGCAGATGGGCTAAGAAATGGCAACTGAAGTTTAACCTTGACAAATGCAAAGTACTGCATATGGGTAGAAGTAACCCCAGAGAAACGTACCAACTGTGTGGTACTACACTTAAGGTGGTAGAAAATGAAAAAGACCTGGGAGTAATTGTGCAGTCAGATATGAAGTTTTCTGAGCAATGCAGACAGGCTGCCAGGACAGGTCATGGGGTTTTGTCAATGATATATAGGAATTTTGCTAGCAGGGAAAAGGAGGTGATTATCCCTCTGTATAAGGCAATGGTCAGGCCACGCCTTGAGTACTGCGTACAGGTCTGGAGGCCTCATTTTAGGAAGGATGTAGATTTACTTGAGCGTGTACAGAGAAGGGCAACAAGATTAGTGAGGGGAATGAAGGGATCCTCTTATCAAGAGAGGCTTAAGTTCTGCAAATTGCAGTGGCTGGAGACTAGGCACCTGCGCGGTGATCTGATTGAGGTGTATAAGGCCTTGAATGGGTTCAGCACGCTGAATTCTGATGGGATCCTTCCACTTGTTCAGATTACGAACCTAAGGGGGCATAAATTCAAATTAAGAAAAGACAGATGTAGATTGGATGTGCGGAAATTTGCCTTTAGCCAGCGGGTGGTTAATTGCTGGAACAAACTTCCATCTGTCGTTGTGGAAGTTGATAGGTTGAATAAATTTAGGGAGGAACTAGACAGGCATTTGGAGGGAATGGTGTGATTTTTTTTTTTTTTTTTTTCGGCTGATGCTGCATAAGCTCATACATTTGCTTTCTTGCATCACATGGCACTACTACTACTATTACTACGTATCCAGGTATCATCGTAAGGGGGAGCATGGCAACCATGATTTGAGTTTTTTTTTAGAATGCCTCTGCATTCTTTTTCTTTAATTTCAAATTTTTGGTTGGTGGCCATATTCCTCTTCTGCTCACCCCTGAATATGCCTCTGCTGATATGGGATTTACCTAAAGGTGTAACTACCATCAGGGGTAATGGGAAGGGTTTTGCTTTCATAAAGGTGACTATGGTGGTCTCAACAGTTTTTAAATTCTATACTGTGACACCAACATATGATGTTATTCTATACTGTGACACCAACATATGATGTCACCAACATATAAACAGCAAATTCTAAATGGGAAGCAGTCAAGAAAATAATCTTGGAAGCTACTAGGCTTTTTGTATCAACTAAGTAATATTGCTCAGGATTCAAGCTTAAATGGATGTCAGATTAACTAATGAGACTCATGGCAGAGAATAAAAATGCATGGGATGCATATAAGTTGTCAGGCAACACAGAAGCCTATGGTAGATATGAGTTAGTCTGTAATCAAGTTACAAAGAAGGTAAGGCAGGAAAAGGCAGATTATGAGAAATCTTTGGCAAAGGATGCAACGAAAAATAGCAAAGATTTCTTTACTTATGTAAACTCTAGAGTCTAGAAGGAAGGGGATGAATCAGATTGGTGCACTTGATATTGATGGTTTGACTGTTGATGATCTTGCCCAGGTAGCTGACAAACTGAATGAGTATGTTCCGTCTACATTCACACATGAGGAATTCTATAGAGAATTGGTGGCTAAAGGTTTATCCAAATCTAATTAGAAGCTAAATGACTTTGTAATAACTAAGAGGAAAGTGAAGGAGAAATTGTTCAAGTTAAAAATAAGAAAGGCGCCTTGGGGGAGATGGGATCTATCCAGTTATTAAGGGAGTCAGCCAAGGAAGTAAACAAACCCTTAGCCATAATTATGAGAGTATATTCAGTGAAGATCCCCATGGATTGGAGAAGCGCAAATGTATCCCCAATTCACAAAGGGGTTCAAAGGGTGACACAATTAATTATAGTCATGTTAGTTTAACTTCTGCTCCAGGGGAAAATAATGGAGTCACTAGTTAAGGAAAGATTGCAGGAACATCTAGACAAGACTGCAGCAATAGTTCAGACACAGCATGGGTTTGTTAAGGGGAAATCTTGCCTGACCAATTTGATTGGATACTACGATATGATCAACAAGAAACTGGATGCAAAAAATAATTTTTATATTGTATACTTGGATTTCAGGAAATCTTTTGATACTGTTGCACATAGAAGGCTGCTGTACAAATTAGAGCAGTATGGCATTAAGGGAAAGTTACTGCTATGGATAAAAGGATGGTTGGGTGGGTGAAGACAGATGGTAATAAATGGATACTGCTCATCATGGACTAATGTTATTTAGTAGAGTCCCTCAGAGTTCTGTGTTGGGAACATTGTTGTTTTCTATATTTATCAATGATAGTGATGAAGGTATAACAGGCTTAAAGGTTGTTAATGACAGTAATGATGGTATGTGGCTGCAACAGGATCTAGAAAAGTTGGGCAGATGGGCTGAGAGGTGGCAACTGAAGTTTAACATTGACAAATGCAAAGTACTGCTTACGGGTAGCAGTAACCCCAGAGTAACATACCAAGTGTGTGGTACTACACTCAGGCTAGTGGAGAATGAAAGGTCTGGGGATAATTTTGCCATTAGATTTTAAATTTTCAGAGCAGTGCAGACAGGCTGCCACAGCAGCTAATGGCTTCTTGTGAATGATATACAGCAACTTTGCTAGCAGGAATAAGGAGGTGATTATTCCCATGTATAAGCATTAGCATTAGTAGAGGCATTTGATGCAAGAAAGCAAGCTTATGCAGCATCAGCCAAAAAAAAAACCCCACTTCCACTTCCATAAGGCAATGGTCAGGCCACACCTTGCTTACTGCATACAGATCTGGAGGCCTAATTTTAAGAAGGATGTAGAGCTGCTGGAATGGGTACAGAGAAGGGCAATGAGATTGGTGAGGGGAACAAAGGGGTGCTCTTACCAACAAAGGCTTAATTTCTACAAATTGCAGTGACTGGAGACTATGCACCTGCAAGGTGATCTGATTGAGGTTTATAAGACTTGAAATAGTTTGAGCAAGCTCAATGCTGAAGGGATTCTTCCTCTTGCTCAGATTACTTACTTGAGGGGCATAAATTCAAATTGAGGGAGAACAGGTGCAGAATAGACGGGCAGAAATTGCCTTTAGGCAGCTGGTGGTTGATTTCTTAAACTAACTTCCATCAGTCTTTGTAGAAGTTGATAGCTTAAATAAATTCAAGGGAGAACTGGACAAATCTTTGGAGGTGAATGGGATGTGGGTTTTTTCTCCCTTTTTTTTTTTTTTTTTTTTTTTGCTTGATGCTACGTCTAATTCTAATGAGTAATCTCCCCCTCCCCATTAGAGACATATTCAATTGAGAATAAGTAATAGTAGACATCTCTAAAGGATTTCATAATATGAGATGCCCTAATAATGATGACTAATGTACGAACGTGAGTTTGTACATTAGTATCATTATTATTTTTGATCATTATTATTTTTAATTATGAATTTATTATTATTATTATTATCATTATTATTATTATTATTATGAATATATGAGTATTGAGTCTGTGATGGTATTTCAGTTTTTATGTTAATAAGTTATTTTATTTAGGCTTGCTAATAAAATGAGTTATTTTATCTGTGTGGCTTGCAGAACAGATATAGGCACCTTTAATTTATTTTTTGTTCAGTAGATAAACAGTATTAACCTTAGCTTAAAGAGCCTTCTTTTATATACAGCAATACCCCGTATAGCACTGATAATTGGTATCAAAACTGTTCCGTGTTATGTGAAACCATGCTGATTGAGGTATAATTATAATGGGTTTTAATTGAATGCATACCAGAGAAACAGTCCATAAACAAATTATAATAAATCTATAAACAATTTACACTTGATAGTCAATTAAAAGGATTTGAAATAAAAGAATATTGCAAAAATTTTATTAATGAAAAGGTAACATCATGAGAGATGAGAAAAAAGCTTTATTGTTTATTTAGGTATTTCAATAACGAAGTCTGGTGAAGTCGTTTCTTCTTTTTCTCGTCGTACAGGTCTTTGTAGCATCGAATCCCATCTTGTAAAATTTGCCGTATCTTGATGCTACCTTCAACGTTTGGATCTCCATTCATAATCACCTCACAAGCCATGTCAACTCCCTGAAAAACTCTCCAATTCTTCTGTCGAAAATTCTTTTGATGCCACTTCAGAATCGTTTTTCTCTTCTTCATATGCAGTTTGCTCATCAATTTCAGGCACCTCTGTAGCCAGGTGGGCAGGAGCAGCAGTGTGTAGCATATGCTTCTTGATTAGACTGGGGTTCGAGCCCGTGACCACCAAATATGGAGGATGCGAAAAGGTCAGAGAATGACCACCGCATATCCCTGAAGTAATATGGCCTTAGTTGCTAATGCTCCTAAATAACAAACAAACAACATATAATGCGTTTAGGGCTAATGCCTCAGGCTGCGAGAAAGTCTAGACTATGTATAAGTTAAGTGCAAATGCATCATCAATACACAGCCAATTCTAAATTAGCAAAATATTTGCAAAGGCGGCATCATTTTAAGTTATATCTCATATTGTGAATACCTTCACAGCGAGTTGCCATTCGTTGTGAAGGTATCGTGGCAACCCGTTGTGAAGGTATTCACAATATGAGATATAACTTAAAACGATGCCGCCTTTGCAAATATTTTGCTAATTTAGAATTGGCTGTGTATTAATGATGCATTTGCACTTAACTTATACATAGTCCAAACAAACAACAACAACAATCATCAATTTCAATGAGAGTTGCATCATGTAAGTCATTTGCATGTGAGTCAATGCAGTCATGTACATTGGCAGTGTCCAAAGTTTCGAACCCCAAGTCTTTTCCGATCTTCACAATGTCTTTGGCAGTTGTCTGAACTTGCGATTCAAAACCAGTGAAATCATTTGCCAAATGGGGCAAAATATGCTGCCAACCAAAACACAAGTTGTTGGCAGTGATTTATAGCCAAGGTGAAGATTTATTTTTGGTGCCAAGGTGCAGATATAACATTCCTGATGTTATAATTTTTCTAAAATGTTTGTAAAGATGATGATTCCACTCCTGTTGAAGCTTCAGTCGCTTGGGAAAAAGTTCGCTGCAGATAATACGCCTTGAATGTAGCAATTACATCTTGATCCATGGGTTGTAAGAGAGACATTGTGTTAGGTGGAAGAAAGCATATTTTTATATTTTCATTGAGATCAGAAATTTCAGGTGGATAGCCTGGTGCATTGTCTAAAAGCAACAAAATTTTGAACTCCATCCCTTCATCTTTGCAGTAACATTCAACCGTTGGACAAAAATAATTTGTGAACCATTCTGTAAAAAAATTCTCTTGTAATCAATGCTTTCTTATTGGATTGCCAAATTACAGGCAATGTGATTTTTTACGCAACCCTTTAGAGCTCTTGGGTTTTCTGCTGAGAACACGAGTAGAGGCTTCAGTTTAAGATCCCCAGATGAGTTTCCACCCAACAAAAGTGTTAAACGATCTTTTGATGCTTTATATCCAGGTTGGGCCATCTCATTTTCAGCTAAAAAAATTCGTGAGGGCATTTTTTTCCAGAACAGTCCAGTTTCATCGACGTTTTTTTGTGTCCTCGTGGCCACCTTCCTCAATGATATCTTTCAATTCACTGGGAAATCTTGCAGCAGCATCTTTGTTTGCACTTGCACTTTCAGCTGAGATATGAACATTGTGAAGCCCAACACGGTTTTTAAATCGAAAAAAACCAGCTACGACTGGCTGTAAATATTTCTTTAGTCTCCTCCTCTTCATTTTCTTCTTTTTACTTCAGCGTGTTTAAAGGCTCATCGCTTTTGTTTGAATGATGTTTTGACTCAAAGGAATTCTCTTTTGATTACAATCTTCTATCCATATCAATAACAGACATTCCATATTAATCAGTAGCAAACTTCTATGCTTAGTTATCACTTTCGTCATGCAAGATGCTGTAGAAATTCCCTGCTCTTTATACAGATCCTTCTTTTGAATAATCATTCGCACTATTGCTTTGTTCATTCCATTTTCATGTGTGATTTTAGCATGCGATGCACCATCTTCGTGGCACTTGATAATATCAAGTTTTTTCCCTAATGTAAGCCATTTATGTTTTGTAGCTCCGCCGCTTTCATTACTTTTCCTTTTTCGACTCATTTTTGGTATTTAAAGGGGTAAAAATTAAATTGTGAAATAAAAAGTTTGAAAAGCTATTACCTTGTCTCGTCAGGATGGAACACTGTTGCCACTGACTGCCTGAGGAGAGCTATTGGCACATGTGCATGTGAGACAATAGAGTTGGCACTGCAGCATATATGTATGCATACCTAAGCTAGGACAAAGCAGCATATATGTGGAGTATGTGTCTAGGCTGTTACTGTAAATTTTCAACTTAAACTTAGTCATAAAGTTTATTGCTTCCTCTGAAACTAATAAATTTATTATTAGTTAAGATATAAAAATATAAGCAAACAGGAACTTTCGGGGCGATGGAATATTATAGTCATAAAACAATAAACTTTATGAGTGTTATGTGACCTGATACCAAAGGCCTTGTCGCAGGCTTAAACTTAATTGAAAACCATGTTATAGTGAAACCCATGCTGTTTGAAGCCATGCTAAGCAAGGTATTGCTGTAGTTTGTTTTTTCATGCTAAGTAGTATTATTACTATGAAATTTTGTTCCTACTTAAATAAAGGAATTGATTTTGAATTGAGAGCTTTGTTTGTGTAATATTTAATAAAAAAAAAGAATTTTCAAATTTTATTTATGATAGATTGGTCCTGCTATTACAGGAAGAGGAACAGGTGATCTATTCACAACAGAAGTGGAAATAAACGATGTTCCACTTACAGCACGAAATTTGTTAACCAGAGGCCATACACAAGATGAAGTGAGTATTAATTCATAATGTAAAATGTTAAATCCACAAATAACATGTTTATTACTAGTGTAACTCTTAAAAGAATCAAATTCAGTTTAATTTAAAAATCAGGGGAAAAAATTCTAAACGTTCTTGGTTTGCTCTGATGAGACAGGAAATAAAACACACACAGTGCAGCAATTGGAAAATGAGGCTGATGTTATGAGATGAGTGCTGAAGCTGCCATCTACTAGAGGTAAACACGAAATGAAAGAGTGACTGTTCCTCAAGCACTGCAGTCAAGGTCGGCAAAAATTTCTACCATTTCAGAACGTAGTATGAGCTGAATTGGTTGTGGAGGGACAATGGAACAAAGAGCAAATATCAAGTTTTGTGTTTGACTTTGACTGGTCAAATGTGCAGAAATCTTTCAAATGATGAAGCAAGTGTATAGAGAGAATTTTCTGTCTCATGCACATGTGTTCAAGTAGCATACATATTTTGCGCATGGAAGAGAATCACTGGAGATGCTGAACACCCACACCAGCAAAAGCAGTTTAAACAACAGAGCTGGTTGAAAAAGAATGAGAAATCATTACCAATGATTTCAGAAGATCTGTGCATTGATAAGGAAACTATTCGACAAATAATAACTCAGGATTTGAAGAAAATGAATGCATGATTCATTTATTAACAGATGGTCAATGGCAGGCACAAGTTAAATACTGTAGAGAACAACTCATTGAAGCTGCTGAAAACAACCCCAGCTTCCTAAACTCGATCGTTATGGATGATATGTGGTGTCTTCAGTACAACTCTGCAACAAAGTGAAAAAGTGTGAGTTGGAAGTCGGCAAACTCTCCCAAAGCCAAAACTCTTCATTGAGAAAGGTCAAAAATCAAAACCTTGCTCATCACTTTTTATGATTAACAAGGGAATTGTGCACAAAGAGTTAGTGTCCATTGGCCAGTGTTACTGCTGCTTACTATCTCAACGTTTTGAAACGTTTGTTGCAGAGAATCCGTGTACTGCTTCAGAATGGAGAAGAATCCCACCTCTGTCAAAACCAGATGGTTCTATTTTCACTTCAGCCAAGGATAAAGCTGACCTTCTAGCATCCAATTTTTCTTCCAACTCATTTATTAACGATCTTGGTAAAACACCTCCCACCATTCCCAACACGCTCCATTCAATGTCTCCTGTGGTCGCTATCAAAAGGATGTCAGAAGGATTTTGACCAATCTTGATGCTAAGAAAGATCCAGGTCCTGATGGTATTTCTCCACTTATTATCAAAACCTGTGCTCCTGAACTTACTCCTGTTCTTTGCTGCCTTTTTTCACTTTCTTATTCCAAAGGTGTTTTTCCCTTCTGCTTGGTAATTTGCTCATATCCAGCCTGTTCCTAAAAACAGATCCCTCCCATCCAATTATCATCCCATTGCAATTACTTCTACTCTTTTTAAAGTAATGGAGAACTCAATTAACTGCCAATTCTAAACTGTCTAGAAACCTTCCTTGTGATCAACGATTGCCAATATAGATTCCATGTGTCGACCTACTGGTGATATTCTGGTTTATGTTACCCATTTATGGACAATTCAATGGAAAAATTCGGTGAAACACAAGCAGTTGCTCTTAACATCTCAAAGCAGTGCCTCCGTAGCCAGGTGGGCAGGAGCAGCAGTGCGTAGCACATGCTTCTTGATTAGACCGGGATTTGAGCCTGTGACCACCAAATACGGAGGATGTGGAAAGGTCAGGGAATGACCACTGCATATCCCCGGAGCAATATGGCCTTAGTTGCCAATGCTCCTAAAAAAAAAACCAAACCAAATTAACATCTCAAAGGCTTTCAATCGTGTTTGGCATAAAGGTCTTCTAAACAAACTTCCATCTTATGGTTTGCCAACTGTTTTTTGTAATTAGTTATCCAGTTTTCTCATTAACCACTCACTGAGGGTGATGGTAGATGGCTCTCTGTCTTCTAACTTCTCCACTAATGCTGGTGTTTCCCAAGGTTCAGTTCTTTCTCCCATCTTTTTCTCTTGTATGTTAATGACCTTCTTCCATTGACTGGAAATCCTATCCATAGTTTTGCTGATGATAGCACATTGCATTCCACCTTCCAGTTTGTGAAACTCAGCCATGCCAAACATCTGCAACTTCTCAAATATCCACTCGTTCAGAAGAGGGCAGTTAGGTTAATGATTCATCTCTAGCAGAGTCTCTCCACTCTTTATTTCATAGATGTATGTTTCTGCTGCATGCCTTTTCTATAGATACTTCCATGGCCACTGTTCTTCTAAATTGGCTTCTATAATTCCCGCTCTATCTTTCTAAACAGTCCGAACACATGCTACCACCAGCCAACATCCATTTATTGTCCGACTTCAAACTTACAGAATCAACTTTTCATCTTCCTCGTTTATTCATTCAACTGCCATTTTCTGGAGCAATCTTCCTTCATACATATTTCCTGAAAATTACAGTCTAAAGAAGTTCAAGTCTAATGTCAACAAATACCTTCCTTCTTCTTCTCAACCTCCAACCCATGCACGGTACTAAGTACTATAGTAAAAAAAAAAAAAGCCACAAGGATTTTATTGTTCTGGAGTTTTTGACTAACAGAAAAATCTGCGTATTGTCACACCCACCATATTCACCAGACTTCACCCTTTGTGACTTCTTTCTGTTCCTGAAACTTAAGGTACCACTGAAAGGCTGTTATTTTGATGATGTCAACACAGTTCAAAGCACTGTGATGAGAATATTGAACAATATACCAGTCACAGCCTTCCACCATTTGTTCCAGCCATTTTATGATTGTTGCATGCAGTGTGTGAACTTTGAAGGATGTTACTTTGAATAAACTCATACGTGAGATCAATGTTTTTTTCTAGCATCAGTCTCATTTTCCAGTTGCCACACTGTGTAAATCACAAGTTTATCATAAACTATCAAAATAAATTTGATGGCCGTTAAAACAAATTACATGTAAACATAAATCAATATGAATAAGTAAACATAATAAACATGAATGAATTTCTGTTCTGAAAAAAAAAAAAAAAAAATAATATATATATATATATATATATATATATATAAATAAAGAAAATACTATACCAGAAATATTAATTTACAAAAAAAAGTTGCTGTATATTATATGTGTATATTATAAATACATGAATATTGAAACTTTTTTTATTCGTTTTACTTTCAAATGAACACATCTTGTAGAGTTGTTGAGCCAGAATTCATAAGTTTATTGTGTAAATTGAATTTGAGGGCTAAAAATTGTTTTTATGAACAACAATTTTTGAGTGGATGCTTATAAAGATTTCAAAAAAAATTATTTCAAAAATATTTCTTCCAAACAGCTGTTCACTCTGTACAAATTGCAAATCCACCCTACTATGGAATATTGTTCCCACATCTGGGCGGTGCCCCCAAAACCTTTCTCAGGATTCTAGATTTCATTCAGAAAAGGACAGTTTGGTTAATTAATTACTCATCTCTAACAGAGTTTCTTCATTCTCTGTCTCATAGACATTCAGTTTCTACTGCATGCCTTTTCTACAAATACTTTCATGGGCACTGTTCTTCTGAATTGGCTTCTATAATTCCTGCTCACTCTTTCAAAACAGTCTGAACATGTGTCACCACCAGCCAACATCCATTTACTGGCTAACTCCAAACTCGCAGAACCAACTTTTCATCTTCCTCATTTATTCATTCAACTGCTGTTTTCTGGGAAAACCTTCCTTCATATGTATTTCCTGAAAATTGTAGCCTACAGAAGTTCAAGTCTAATGTCAATAAATATCTTCTTTCATCTTCTCAGCCTCCAACCCATGCACTGTACTAAGTACTATAGGTTCTAATACCTCTCGTGTTTGGGGTTTTCATAAAAAAAAAATATATATATATTAACCATATGGTGCACTAGTCAAAAAAATAATAAAAAATTAAATAACCTATTTGACTCTTTACTCACCTAGTTATCTATCCAACTGAACTTTTAATTTCCTTAAACTGTCAGCGTTAACCATCCGTGGAGTCAATTTATTCCGATAACTTTCTAGCTAAAAGAAAACTTCCTAAAATCCAGTCTTAACCCCCCCCCTTCCAATAATTTGAATTTATGGCCCATAGTTCTGGAATTTGTATCATTGAAAATTTCACCTTCATTTATTCTATATTTGGAATTTCATTTCAACTCATATTTGGAATCTTTCCTCATTTGGTGCCCTTTTGTTGATCTCACCAGTTGCTGGTCTTTGGACCCTTATGTCTTATGTGGAATAGTGCTTAAGAAGCTCAATGTATTTTTTTTTTTTTTTTTTTTAATTGATCTCTGTAGCTGGACACAGTATTCCAAGTGTGGTCTCACAATTGGCGTTATGACCTCCCATCTCTATAAGAAAATTTCGAAAGATCACTAATAGGATGCCATTTGGCCTTCTCTCCTTGCTGCTTGTCTAAACTGCTTGGAAAACTTCATGTCTGGCACCATATTGTAACTCCAAAATCTTTCTTCCTTACTGTTTTTTAGATGTTTATTCAAAGGGTACTAGGAAAGTTTTGCAATATGACGCAACAATGAATCACAGGAAGCTGCTTGTTGCTGCACGTTGAGACATGTTCATGCGTGCATACTAGCCGCCGCGCCAAGTCGATGGGCTCAGTTATTCATTAGTAGTGAGAGTGTAAAGCGCTTGCGATGGCATCGTGGTCACGAAATGAGATAAGGACAGTTTTGCGGTATAATTTCTTGCGTGGTTTAACCATAGACCAGTGCTTAGAAGAAATGACTCTTGCACTAGATGATGATTGTCCACATCGTACAACGATATTCAGGTGGTATAGAGAATTCCAAAGGGGAAATTTCACTCTGGAGGATTCTGAGAGGCCGGGAAGGCCACGAATGTCAGTTACGGAGGAAAACGTTACTGCTGTGAGGAAAATGCTTGACGAAAACAGGCGAGTGACCTACCAACAGATAGAGGATACTTTGGGCCTAAATGCACCAGCAATTCGTTCGATTCTGCAAGATCATTTGCACGTGAAGAAACTTTGTTCTCTCTGGGTGCCGCATCAATTGACTGAAGAGCAGATGACACGACGTGTGACTTGGTGCCGGGAGATGTTAAAAAAGTTTGATAAGGGACAATCTCGGTATGTGAACAACATTGTGACGAGACTTGGCTGTACTATTACGATCTGCCAACCAAGACTCAAAACAAAGTTTGGGTCTTTGATGATGATGATGACACACCCGTAATTGTCAGAAAATCCCGATCTGTAAAGAAGAAAATGATAGCTGTATTTTTCAAATCGAGTGGGATTGTGGAACGTGTCGTTTTGGACACGCAGAAGACAGTCACAGCTAAGTGGTATACTGAACAATGCCTGCCTAAAGTCATTGGATCTATGAAGAACCTGCGGCCAAAGTCAAGAATGGACACCTGGTACCTCCATCACGATAATGCTCCAGCTCACCGCGCCAAAGCCTGCACCGAATATTTGACCACAACAGGAGTGAAACTTCTCGAGCACCCTCCCTACAGTCCAGACCTTGCTCCCTGCGACTTTGCACTGTTCCCGCATGTGAAAATGAAGCTAAAAGGGAGGCGGTTTTCCAGTGATGAGGACCTTCTACGGGCTTGGGACAACGAGTGTGCTTTACTCCCTAGTGAAACTTGGCAGAACTGGTTTAAAGATTGGTTTCGGAGGATGGAGAGGTGTATTGAATGTAGAGGAATTTACTTTGAAAAAATTAAATAAACAAAGCTGTATTGCAAAACTTTCCTAGTACCCTTTGTATAACAATGAAATGTACTTGGGAAAAGTTGCTCAGATACTGTCTTATATATAAAAATCAATATGTATTAGTGAGAAGGTTCGTATAGAAAAAAATTGCATGATACCTGTAGAACTGTTTAACACAAAAGAAATCCATGATGATGTGGTACGTACCTTGGGTACATCCACTCTCTCAAGGTGCAAAAATGGGCAGCAAATTTCAAATAGGGAGGCATTGAAGATGACCTTTGATGACAGTGGGCCCAACACTGAACCTTTGAGGAACTCCACTAACAGTAGTCTATGAAGAGCGGTATTCATTGATAACCACTCTTTGTCTTCTCCTACTTAGCTATCTTTTTATCCATAGCAGTAGCCTGTATGATATTGACAATGCTCCAGTTTGTACAGCAGTTTGTACTAAAAGCTTTTCTGAAATATAAATATATGATGTTAGAATTATTTTTTGCATTCATTTCTTTTTTATCCCATCATAGTATCCAATGAGATTGGTCAGACAAGATCACCTCTTAAAAATTAATGCTGTGACTACAGTATAACTGCACTCCTGTCCAGATGGTCTGCATTACTTCTTTAACCAGTGATTCCATTATTTTCCTTGGAACAGAAGTTAGATAACAGGTCTCTAATTACTCATGTCACCCTTTGCTCATCCTTTGTGAATTAGGGATACATTGCACATCTCCAGTCCATAGGGGCAAATCCAAAGATGCTCTCATAATTGTGGCTGAAGGGTTGCATATCTCTTTTACTGCCTCTCTAACTCTAATACACTATAGTTGTTGAACTTTTTGATTGGCCATCTATTTTAAACTTTGATATATCCACCATACAAAAATAGTAGTAATCATGATGGTTTGTTGGCTCTGCATATTTGAGGTGTAGCAAAAGGAATATGCTTACAGCTACAAAACCATCCTATAACGTTGAACTGTAACTACATAGAAGAAATGAGGTGCCCACTTGTATTGATCACTCATAGGCATTCAAAATAGGTTTTATTTGCATTGCTCAACTTGGTGCCATCTGCTTTGAACCTATATAATATCCACAAACATAGCAGAACTAGTCTGGAGATAACTTGTACCTTACTTTGACAGCCATATCAAATTTAAGAAAAATAAAAATTATACAAATACCACTGGTTGTAATATATGTGCATCAATAACAGATACATGCACAAAAAAAAAATTAAAATCTTACAACTTGACATTTAACAGTAAACCAACAAAACTTTACATTAGCATAACCTCTAACTGGCAACTTCATCCTCCCTTTTTTTTTCGCTAGGCAGACACTGGTTTGAAAATCAGAGCTGGAGCAGTGGCAGTTTATTTAGTCAAGTGTCACAATTTATTCATCAAAACATGTTATGTGAACCTGGCAAACCCTTTTGAGATACATAGTGCAAACGTTCATCAACTTTACATAAAGTTAAGTAAAATTCTGTGTTACACAATGTCTTAACAAGAAATATACTGCTAAAGTTCAACAATATTCTCAGACCAAAGTGCTCACACATCAACAGCATGACTTGACCTTAGGCTTACATCCAGTTTACATATAAAGCAACTTGTGCATTGTATAAAGATAATTATTCTACAATTTCACATTTGACTAAAAGCTCAACTTGAAAGTTCCAAAAGGTAACAGTTGCAAAAATTGATCAGTTTTCTTTCTTGATCTTTTTGCACAAATATTTAAAGGTGTTTACTTTAAAAATCTTCAATGCAGATACCCATCTGCATTTGTTTGTGATTTCTTTATTTATCTTTTAAAAATTGTGGTTGAAGGCTTCCTAGGAAACAAAAAAAAGTTGAAAAATATAAAGTATCACCTCTATCAGATTTGTTAGAAAAGTACAAAAATTTTTCATGACAAATGTTTAAAAAATCTTTGTTTAAAAATTGAGAAATGTTGATAGCTTGTCTGCACTGAATTCAAAATTTCTTCACAAAATGTGTATGAATTTCACATGTTTAAATGCGAAACATTTGAAAATTTAGATTTTAATATTTTAAATTTTAATGTTAAAAGACCAGCATTAATGGAGGAGTTGTGAGACAGAGAGCCATCTTTTTGCACAAATTAGTTGTAGTCATCACTCACAGGAAGCAGTCAGAAGGAAAAAGATTACAAAAGTTACAAAAAACAGTTTGCAATCCATAAGATGGGAGCTTGTTTAGAAGACCTTTATGTCAAACATGATCAAAAGCCTTAGAAATATCAAGAGCTACTGCTTCAATTTCACCATGAATTTGTACAAATATGAGTAGCATATGTCAATACATCACTAGTAGATTGGCAATGATGGAATCTATATTGGCAGTCATTGATCAGATGGAAGATTTCAAGGTAGTGTAACAGTTCACAGTTGATGAGTTTCTCCATTACTTTGTAAAGAGTAGAGGTAAGTGCAGTAGGACAATAATTTGATGGGTGAGATTTTTCATCCTTTTTAGGGACTGGCTGGGTATGAGCAAATTTCTAAGGAGAAAGAAAAAAAACCAGTGGAATAAGAAATTGTTAAAAGGTGACACAGAATAGGAGCAGGCTCAGGAGCACAGGTTTTGAGAGCAATTGGGAAAATACCATCAGTACCTGGAGCTTTTTTGGCATCAAGTTGTCCAGAATTCTGCTAACATCCTTCTGTCAGAAGACCCGCAATAGTCATTGAGTAGAGTGTATTGAGTATGGTAGGAGGAGGCTTACTAATATCACCAATACAAGACTTAGAAGAAAATTAGGATTATAGTAAGTTGGCTTTATCTTTTGTTGAGGATGCAATAGAATTATCAGGTTTGCACAGAGGTGGAAGTATAGTTGCAGTCAATAACTTTGTTCCCAAAGCAAGTTTTCTACTCTTAGCCTGTTTAAAATGAAATTTAAATTGATTAATAATAACTTTTTTACAATTGTTGCAAGCTTTAGTGTAGGCAGAAAACAAAGCTGGAGATCTGGATTCAAGCCGGTTGCAGTATGCAACATTCTTGTCTCGAACAGTCTTATCACATTTACTGGAAAACCAAGGTATAGATAAATGATGAGATTTTAAGATGGAATGTGAAATAAAGGATTTCATTCCAACAAGAATAATTTTACTGAAATGATCTAGCAAGTATTGGTATCAGAAGATTTGAAACAGTAATCCAACCAAGGAAAAGGAGAATAGAAGTTTTGAAGATCATCCCATTTTGCATTCTTATAATGCCAAACAATGGGAGACTGAGAATGGCCATGAGAGAAAGACTCCATTGGAGAAGAAACAGTCACCAAAATGTGATATGAGGTACTAAGAGGAGCACCATCATTGACAATGTACAGCTTGCTTGTAAGATAAAGATCAAGAGTGTTGGGTGTGTGGTTAAGATTGTCTAGTAGGT